>NC_061071.1:8898981-9051086 GCF_021917145.1 Hypomesus transpacificus
TCACCACCAAGCCCCTGGTGGCCTCTTACACTGCAGCACAGACCTCTGTCCTCCACACACACACACACACACACACACACACACACGTACACTCACATGTACAGGTGCTCAAACACACACGCAGGCTCATACACACACACACACACACACACACACACCAGCGGTATCACATCAACAGATCAGCCTGTCTGTTGAACATTCTTCTCTGTTATGGTTCCATGAGATCCTTTCTGATGCAGAGGCCTTTCAGACTGTGTACAGAGAGCAATCTGCCTCAGGTTCTAGATATTACTTATTTTCTTAGTAATACAATCTCCAACATATAGCGTGTGTGTGTGTGCAAGATGAGTGAGTATGAAAGTACCTCTTGAGACCCATCCCTGAGATGTTCAGGGAGAAATAAGACATCTATTACAGGAATGGATGAATACAGATGGAGAGAGAATGAAAGAGAGAGCAGCTGTTGTCTCCTCAGTCATCCACTTTCAGTGCTCCTCCATCCTCCACGAAAACAAAGATTCATTTCTCCCCAAATAGCAACGACTGGGTATGTTTAACAGCACAGTTAAGTAAACAAGCCCTATGGACAGCAAATCCTACTCTCTCTCTCTCTCTCTCTACTTCTGTCTCCCTCTCTCCCCCTCTCCATTCATCCCTCCCACAGTCTCAACCGCAGGTCGTTGGCGTGGGCCCGGAATGTCAGCGGAGCTAGCGTGCATCACTATTAATTAGCCAGGCGTTTTCTCATTAGCGCTAGCCAGCAGACAAACAGAAAAAGAAGGGAGGGAAGAGACAGAGGGAGAGAGTTGGCGGGAAGGACTGTGCTCTCTCATGCTTGCTAAAAGCCTCTGGCCTAAAACGAGTGGATCATTCTCTCCTCTCTACCCTACCAGTGTCTCTGTGAACTGAGGGGGAGGGACAGCAAAGGTGTCTGTGTGTGTGTGTGTGTGTGTGCATGTCTGTGTGTGTGTGTGTGTATCCCAAAGTGTTTAGCGGTTGGCGCTAGCGGCACTGGCTAATTCCACAGCTGCTGCAGTTTTAGACGGAACGGCGCTGACAGGTTTTAATGATTCTCCATCAGGATGAGGTCCTAATGAATTCTTTATCTGGGAGTATTCTGTCTTTTTGGACAGTGATAACATTTGTATTGGCGCAGTAAGCAGGAGTCAGCAGCATTCTAACACAGTGGCTGCCTTTGGCCTGCAACCCTCAGCACCTGGGCATCAGTGTTATTTAAAGAACCAAGTGCTACTGCAGAGAATATTCAACCACTGGCTATTGTTTGTTGTGTGTGCTCGCATACCTGTGTGGGTGTTTGTGAGCAAACTTGCATGTTGAACATACACCATGGCTTGCGTGTGAGTGTTTGCTTGTCTCTCTGCCCGCGAGCAGAAAACTTGCCCTCTGGTGAGCTGTCACCAAGTGCGTAGGTAGCAACAACAGTGGAGGAGCATTGTGCATGACAGGAACCTGAGGGTGGGAGGGGTCAAGCTCATTAGCATATTCACTCATCCAAACGAGAGAGTGGTGAGCAGTTTAGGGAGAGGCCTCTAGACACTCAGGTTCCTGTCATGATGTCCAGCTCTTGGGCATATTACATGAGGAGAGGCCGGTGTGTGTGAGTGTGTGTGTGTGTGTGTGAGTGTCTACAACTACTACAACTGTAGAAAACATGATTTCTATTATTTTGTGTCCCATTCTCTTGTTCCCGTTCTGTCTTCTAGTCAGACAGCTCGCTCAGCCGACTCTCACCCTTCACACACACACACACACACACACACGCATTCTCCGATGTCCTGTTAGTTTCCACAGTAGATCCCTGATAAGTGACATGGCAATGTCAAGGCCCGTAGTGAGGTAATCAATGTGACTGGAGGCTGACCATGTGACTGTTAGGACAGGAGGCTGAACCAGCAACAACAACACATGTGAGAGGCACTGAACCCTACCAAGACGCAGGAAACCACAAACACACACACACATATATTCAAGCGTGTAGAAATACCATAAATCCGACTGCCAGCGCAAGCCTCATGTAGTCTACATTGGGAACTCCTTGACCTGCCCTGTGTGCCAAAGTGAAATAAATGCCTATTGTAAATAGACGCCAAAAGGGATGCAAACCTTTCACTTAGCCTGAGTGAACTTGTCTGGTCTTTTCCCTCAGTCCTGGTGCCTCACAAAAAGCGTTTCAAGTGAGGAAAGTGGAGGAAAAAACGTTGCGAGCAGATCAAGTTTGAAGGCTAAAAATAAATGTGTCCATTTTTTTGTATTCATCATAATGTAGGATTTATCCATTAAACTGTGGTTGGTAAATCTAAGTGCATTCATGTCTCTCAGCATACTTGTGAAGATTGAGCCTTATTGCTTCCAGTACTCTGAGCAATATCATCCATATGTATGCGCCCAAGCTCAGCCCAGCCACGATCAAATGTAAAGAAGAATCATTGAAAGATTTCACAACACGTTTCATATTGACGTTTCGATCCAAGTCTAACGTACAGTAACATGACGCTCTAGGATCAATCACTGACAAATACCCTTCGATGTCATGTCCCATTCAGTAAACATGAGGCCCCAACGTGATCTTTGATCAAAAGGGATGATTGAAGTCTGTGATGTCTGTCTGAGGAACGTTCATGGGGTCAGGACTCCGCCAAGCCCTTGACTTTATCTGCCGCGTGACAGGTACGCCTCGTCTGATTGGATGTTTCAATTAGGATTGTCCCGGCAACTCTGCGACAGCAGGAAGCTATTGGAGGGAGATGGATTGTTTCATTTGTTCCCTGCCCAAGGGTGCTTCTGATTGGCCACGTGACCTGCCTCCGATCTGCATGTTAATCGCCACAGCGATTACGTCAGCAGAATAGAAAAGCTAGACGTGATTAATGAAGAACTGATAGCCTCACCTGATAACAGTGTCTCGTCTGAGAGGAGACGCTGCCTCCTGTTCCTAACACCAGAAGGAGCAGAGAGGGAAGAGTGATTTATGGTACAGTAATCTGGCCCTGACTGGGGCACAAACAAAGCTTTTCCAGTGAACACGGTGCGATGGACGACGACAGAGTGTGTTCTGACCTCCATCAGAACCATGATGGGAGGAGGAAGAACCTGCCTCCTGCTGATCTGAGTGTGTCAGAACATCCAACTCTGGAACAACCCTGTCATCTTAATCTCTCTCGCTCTCTGTCTCTCTCTCTCTCTCTCTCTCTCTCTCTCTCTGTCTGTCTCTGTCTCTCTCTGTCTCTCTCTGTCTCTCTCTGTCTCTCACTCTCTCACACTCTCTCACACTCTCTCACACTCTCTCTCTGTCTCTCTCTCTCTCTCTGTCCCTCTCTCTGTCACCCTCTCCCTCTCTCTGTCTCTCTCAGTCAAAGATGATCTCTCTCTCTCTCTCCCTCTCTCTGTCTCTCACAGTCAAAGATGATCTCTCTCTCGCTGTCCCTGTCCTCCCATTTTCATTTAACTGTCTCCCCTCTCTCCCCTCCAGTCTAATTTATCAAATTCATCTTCCTGTCCTCCTTCAACGCTGCCTCTCTAACCCCCCTCTAACCCCCCACCCCAACCCCCTCCATCCTCGTGCCTCCATGATAATGTCCCCTTTCTTCAGACTCCTTACAAGGCCCATGATAGCCCGTTGTTAGACTCGAGTCCAACCCTACAGGGACAAGGGGAGGGGGACTGATTCCCCCTCCCCCCTCGCCCCCACCCCCAGCCGCTTCCTCTGGCCTATCTGAACACAGAGAATGATTTCTGATGGCTCAAAGCCCGGACAAAGTTTCAACAGCTAGAGAGGGGCTCGTAGGAGTAGGGCAACATGTTCATATTAAGCCACAAAAGAGGGGGCTGGCACAATTACATGCATTTCCACTGTCCTCAGCATAACAGACCCTGAAGGCCTCTGCTTCGCTCAAATCTCATGGAGCTAGCCAACATGTGGAACGGCTGTCCAATTCTAACTTAGCAGATATGAGGGTTAATCACATTTGGTCGGGTAGCGACGGAGAATAACGACTAATTCAAGGAACTCCTCTGCCAAGAAAAGATGACTGTTGATGCCCTGTTCTATGTGACATGAATGTGAAGTGTACAGTGTGTCTACAGTGATTCAGGGAAATTCACTTGAACTGTCAACCCTGAGACGCCCCCAACCCCAAGTCTCACACACACACACACACACACACACACACACACACACACACACACCTGTATTGCTGTTCTTGAGGGGACTCACATTTGAGCCCCATTGAAAATCCTGTTTTCACAAACTTAACTCTGAACCCAACCATAGTTTATTATCCTGCATCTATTCCTAAATCCTAATCCAAGCCCTTAATGTAATTTCAACCCTAATACTAATTCTAACACACACACGCACACACGTCCTCACACCAAAACACACACCAACGAGTGAGTGTGTGTATTTGGCCCTAGTTCAGTATCCAGTATGGGATTCTGTCTTGGTGAGGGATAGGAGCAGGTGCCACATTGAGATCCCGGTAGATCAAATGAGCCATGTTATTAGGGAGGTTACCTGTGAAGGTAGCAATCCAAGGACATAGATCAACCACAGCAAACACAGGTTAACGGCAGCACCAAGACAGAGGCTTCTGCAAGAGCTTTTATCTTGCCAACTCAAAAACACATTCTGTTGCACAAAGACGATGATGATTATGTTAATGAAAGATTTTCAAAACAAAAATAAAACATTTTAAGCAACACTGTTTGATTGTTGTGCTGTCAAGTTGTGTCAGTTCAGATGGTAATTGTCTTGCCCTGATGGGATACAAATTTTAAACATGCCCATGAAGGTGTATATTTTTTTGATATTGTAAGGTAAAATGGTCTGTGCATCAGATGCCAAAGTCAAGGAAATGGATGTGTAGAGTCTAAAATTGGTTGTATGGAGCCACATTATGAGTAGCCCCGAAACAGGACTCAGTCCTGCTCCTTGACTCTCAACAATTGACAGTCCTGAGCTTTGCTCTCCAACACATGACCCAGGCCTCAACTTTGACTCTCCAGCTGTAAAAAAACTGTGTTGCGGTTGCTTAATGCTCAGCAGAGGGTGAAACCCTTTCTGTGACTGATCATCGCTGTTCCTCACCCTTAGCACAAAGTTTAGACTCCACAATCAGATAAACAGAACACATTAGATACCGCCCTTCTGCCTCTGCCTCCCCTGAATTTAGTTTGTTCTCAGCAGGACTTTGGAGTAGATCTAAAGACCCACAACCTTTTCAAAACAAGTCGACTTTTTAACAAGCTCTGTGGCTGGTTATAAGAAGTTGCTCTTTGTTTTTCTGAAACATAAATTAACACATGCTCACAAGGGCTCTCCATGAATAAAATATGAGCAGCAATGTTCGGTAATGAAGTCACGATGAGGTTTAGAAGTTGAGACTTCATGGCATGTGATCCAACTAGTTATCCAGACACTGGTTTCCGATGTGGATACTGTCCTTAAAAGTACTTTTCTATCATGACAAGATCTCAGTTAAGACTAAGACAATGAACACTTACAGGTGAAGCAATATTCAAGTGATTTTGTTTTTTGTTGTTTAATTTAACTCAATTCCACAATCATGGACAATTACTAGATATACATTTTGACAGACTTCTACATTCCATGCAGTGACAAATAGGTATTTAACTAGTTCAGTATAACTGCAACCCTGCACTGTTAAAATGAGTAATTTCCAACAGGTGCTGTAGAGTACAGCAACTAAACAAATGAACTGCGTCGCTATCATGAGACATCATTCCAAGTATGGTACGGTACGTAAACAATAAGGTTCTGACGTTGTGTTCCTCTTCCTTCCTCTTCTCCCCTCAGATGGGCCCCTAGGGCCACGAGGCCTAGTGGAGGCTACGGAGATGTGCACACAGGAATGCCTGGTGCTGGGCCACTCAGACAACTGCTGGATGCCTCCCACCCTCACCTCCTACCAGGCTAAATCCCCTGTGTCCAGCTTCGCCTCCCCCAAAGAGTGGGGCCCCAAAGACAAACTCCTCAACGGTCACACCCTGACCCGGACCTGGAAAAACGACGGAGGGCGGGACCAGTTTGGGGACAGGAAGCAGTTCGGGAGTGGTGAGGGACACTTCAACAGCCCTGGTCACATGGCTGACATCCCATTGGCCAGCCTGAAGTCCTATCAGCCAACCACTGGGCCAGAAAGCCCCAAGGAGCAGCAGCTATAGGAAGTGTCATGGTTTGGCTCCACCCTCTCACATCTGAACACTGCAGATGCCGCTTACGCTACACATGCAGGAGTTTGGCTTGTCTGTTTTCTTTCCCAAGTTGTTTTATCTCATTGAAGTTGAAGCTTCAGCAGTGTAATAGTTACATGTACTATGTAGGCCAATAGACTAGAGCTTATGCAGTGTGTGCTAAGGTCCGACTTTTACGATGGCGCAAGACAGTTTTTCACATCCCCGTTTCATTTTGTTGAAGGATTTCCTCAAACAGACTTTTATTTTTATTACTTTACATGTTCTTCACTTCCGGACAAAAAGGTGGAAAAAATGTACTTTTTTGCAAATGAAGGAAATGAAGATTGAGCGCATTTATTCAACAGATAAACTCTATTAAGGCTGACCAATATATTCCAATATTGTGACGTGGTTGTTATTGAGTTGTTCGGGACTATATTAACCTATACAATCAAAGAAAAACAGAGTTATAATTAAGAAAGCGTTCTTATAACACTGTTAGTGGACTCTTGTATAGTATGTCATTGTCCCTGTGTTTGTAAATAGGACTTACTACTAACCAATTTTATGTACCTGTAATAATCACATGGAATAGATCATGGATCGTGACTGTTGTCCGTTATGCTTTCTTCATCATGCTTTGGGGTTTTGGTCCTGTGTGTTGTCTCTTGGCAATGGCTTGAGAAAAGGTGGTCATCGAGTTGTAAACCAAGTGTAAAGTTTCAGACTCTCTCTCTCAAAAAAAAACATTTAAATAAAAATAAAGAAAGCTGTGTAGAGCACAGCACCAACACATATTTTCAGACGTTAGAATGCACAGCATTGCCCCCCAAAACTCTCAGCTTTCGTTCAAATATGGCAAACTTATTTTTTCAAAACTGTTTTCTACTATCGATGTGTATGCTCTATTTCTATACTAGGGTCATAAAAAGATTGGAATCATTTCCTCTGAAAAAAAAGATTAAAAAAAAAAAAGTGTTCAGTACGATTCAACAGCAATATATTTGTAAATGGCTAAATGTTTTATCAGATTATGATCTCATTACTGTAAACATTTTCACTGAGATTGTTATTTAATTGAGTGCAATTGCACAGTAGATACTTGCAACATAGTTATTTTATTTTCCATAAATACGAGCATTGTTTCCACCAAGGGGAGGAGAGTAACTTTGGACTTCTTGTGTCGTGCCTTCATGATGTCCAATCATTCTGCACACTTCAGTGGAGACATAAGTGGGCCCGATGCTTAGCATTTCCAGTGGTTAAATGCCTTATGCACATAATGCTTGCAACGTTTGGGCACATAATCAAACAGAACAGAGTGAAAAAAGTAGAAAATCAAGTCCTTGAAAAGAAAGAAAAAACACAAAAGGCATGTGCAACAGATTTTTCATCCGACCATTATGGAACGTTTCATTTTGTTAACACTCTTACGAATGGATTTCTTTCCCCTGTTTCTATGGCATGGAGGGTGACACAAAGGAAAAGCATGCTGAAAAAAAATGATATAGCTTTAAATTTACTTCATTAATTTAGTCTCATGTTTTGCTTTTTTCCCCGGAAAGACAATTAATTTGTACATTGAGAAGACATTGAGTTTGTACAGCACTTTCATGTTTTATGTCACAGTACAAAATAGTCAAATGGTTGGGAGTGACTTGCTTACCGCAGTATGTGTGTCAGTAGTGGGGGTGTGTGGCATCATAGATATTGAAACAGTTACCCTTGTTACTACTCTACAGGTATACAGCTACTGCAATAAATGTTTTAAATATGTACATGCTTGTTGGTGTGTGTATATCCCTTTAAATACACAAATCATTTGGAACACTGTAGACTTTATGCACCTTTACAGGAAAGTCCTTTACTGGAAAGGTCAGTTGAGGATTATTATAATTTGTTGCTACTTGACTTGACTGAAACATGATTGAAGTGAGCTGTACATGTAGCCTGCTTGTGTTAACTTAGACATTCCATGTGCCTGTGCAGTAGAGGCATTGCCCCCATCTCCTAGGGAGGGGCACAATTGAATCATAGGAAACACACACTCTGTACTGCTCAGTGTGCCATTCATGGTGATATATATTTCACTGACCTCCATCTATTTCTGTTACTGAATGGTTCCCCTACCCAGCATGCTTAGCTCTGGATTGTTTACATTCTGTGCTGGTTTTGATCCTCCACTTGCTGGCATTATTACTGGGAAAATGAATGTGCTTGGTAGCACAGCCAGTAATAAAGGTCCAGCCCAGTGGTTGAAGTAATAATATTTATTTTCTTCCTTTTGGTTTCTCTGTTTCCTCCACAGTTGATATGTTTATCAGCTGTCCCCCCATGGACCTGCTTAAATTCTTATTTGCCACGCTAGCTATCGACGTGTGCAAGGATAGTTTCTGAAAAGCTTCAAAGCTAATTGCCTTAGAAGTGTGAGAGGGAAGCAAATTAGTGTCACACCACAACGAGAAGCGAAAAAAGGTTCCCAATCGCATAGCCTTCCATATAGCTTTGAGAATATATTTCAGACGGGAGAGAGGAAGTCTCCAAACACACGAGTGGAACTGAGTGAAAGTTCAGCAGGGAATCTGTTTCACAACGAGTAAGACTTTCAAAAAAGAGATGGGGGTCTATTCACACAGAATAACTAATAATGATAAGCTTACTTCTGTACGTGTTGAAGTTTAAAAAAAGTTAACAAATAAGGGTTGGAGGTTTTCAAAAAATATTGACTTGTGTTGATCAATTCAGAGTTCTAGAAAATTCCCAATTCACCCCAAAAAAAAGAAAAAAAAAGGAATTGTACCATATCAGCACCATAGACAGAACCAGCCTTCTCTCTTTGTATCAGGTCTCTGGACAGTAACCCTGAGATAACGTGAGTTGCAAAAATGTCATAAACATCGTAATGTTTGTTAAGAGTGCCTTGACAATATTTCAACAATTTTGATATCAATATTTGAGAAGAACATCAAGGATTATGATATCTGCACTTGCCCAGTATAATTTTTGCAGGGTTAAATTTGAGTAAGGTTTGTTTAAGGTTGAATTAAACCTGAAGCAAATGTTGTAACAGATGAAATATTGAATGGTCTTGGCTGCTTCTGTTATACCAACAGCCACACACCAGAAAAACAATTATCTGCAAGCAAATCAGTAATGAGGGATTTCAATGACTTTTAGCAATCATTGAAATTTGCAATCCTTGTTGACAAATGCAATACAATACACTAAAGCCTAACTCCTAAAGATCCTGCCATCAACAGAAGAGGTTGCCACACACAAACATTTCGCAAATTACATGTTAGTGATTACAATATTGCAGCAGAGCTTAATAAGCATGCAGCCAAACAGTGTTCATTAAAATGCATAAAATAATATTGATGTTGGCAATGCAGGCCTCTCTTCCTTTCTTGACGCGTCCTCTCAGATGGGATTCAGCTGGGACCACGGTATGCATGTAAACCAATTCAATTAGCTGTGAGTGGGAAGCATTTCCCATCTCAGAGAAACTAATTGGCTCTCTGACTTTAGTGTGCGCGTGTGTGTGTGTTTTTGTCTGTGTGTGTCTGTGTGTGTGTGTGTTTAGTCATAATGCCTCTTAACTGTGGAGCAGTGCTACTGTAAAAGTGAGAGACACACCTTCACCGTGTAAACAGACCAATCCAGACTATCGGGGGAAAAGGAAAATGTCTTAGTCCATGGAGAAGCTATCTTGATGTAGATGCTGTAAGTGGGAGAATTGCATTATTATTCTGCAGCTAGCCCTAACCTCATGAGTTACATACCTATCTGAAATCATAATTGTGCCCTGTGTCATGCCAAACCCCACCCTTTAACCCTAATTATAAGGAAAGTGTCACTATTGAGATTCAAAGAATTTACTCTGGAAACCTTCTGACAAACTGCCAACATCTACAGGCATCGGGATAATTGTGCTCTGGGACATCATCGTTCTGAAGCAGGACAGGTCAGACTGACAGACACATACATATTTCAGTGATCATGAGCTTGTAATTCAGCATATCACCCGTTCACGCAGGACAGATGGTTAGATTGGAACTCTGCAGAATCGAGGACGTCAAAGTCAGCAGGAATCAGACCTCAGCATGGATCGAGTCCTCTCTGGCTTGCTTCCCCGCAATGCACTGCTATTTTGACCCCTCCCTTCTGCTATACCCAGCACTTATACAGACTCACCAGGAGAGAGGGAACGGGGGGGGGGGGGGGGTCCAATTCAGGAGAGGAGGATTGCGGAGAGGGAAAGCCTTGACCATTTCATCACGGGATAATACCTTGGTGAGGATCAATGGTCTGCTGTTCCTGACAGATAGAGCCATTCTCAAGGCCCACAGGCCATTTAGAGAGAGACACGATAGCTACACGAAGGACAGACTGTCGCTTCAACCTCAACGAAGGCTGATTCACAGTGGCACTGTGGCAGATACATCTATATGGTGTCCCCCAACCCGTGCACCGCCCCACCAAGCCAATCAAGGAACAAACACTCTGCCAAAATCCCCAGACCAGGAGCGTGGAACCCTGAACAAAAGGGCTGGGATGAGCGGATGAGAGATGGAGGACAGAGGGATTGGTGATCAACTTCCCGTCGAGATGGGGGTGGTGAGTGGAGACTTGGGGGAGTGGGTGAGGGGGACTGAGGAGGTGGAGAGTGGAGTGGGAGTGAAGGGAGAGCGGGAAGGGGATATTTGTACACTGGAGAGACGAGGACACACATAGGGAGAAGAACCACCCAAGGAACCAGCCCCCCCCCCCCCCCCCCCCCCCCCCGAGCCCGCCCGAGCCCTGAAGAGGCTACCCCCAAAGGATTTCTGTCTGTTATAGCAGCCATTAAACACAGAAAATTGGCTTGCAGAGTTGTTAGACCTTGTGTCTGCCCCCAATTCGACCGAATCGCAAATGGCTCCACCAACACCTCCAATGTTGTGTGTAATCATTCCATTAAGCATCGGTATGAGACACTCCCAGAGAGAAGAGGGGCTGCAAGTCTAACGTACTGTATGTCAGTTAATAGCTCCAGAGGATACTCCCACTGGTCCCACAGCTCAAACAACCGTGCGTCTTCCCGAATCCTGTGTGACGGACGCGTGATGTCACAATGCTCACCCCCGTCTCCATGTCTGAACTGACATGGAGTCAAACTGAACGTCATTTGTCCCCAAGACGTTTCATTTGCACTTGTTCCCCCAGAGCCCAGCCAGCGTGGGCTCCCTCCACCTGTCTGTCTTTCTACTGCAGTCTCTGTCTGTCTGTCTGTCTACTGCAGTCTCTGTCTGTCTGTTTGTTGCAGTTTGTCTGCCTGTCTGCTGCAGTCTGTCTGTCTGTTGCAGTCTGTCTGTTGCAGTCTGTCTATCTGTTGCAGTCTGTCTATCTGTCTGCTGCAGTCTGTGTGTCTCTCTATGTGACTCACAGTCTAAAGATGAACACTGGACCTTGGTAATGACTTCAGTCGATGGGCCTTGGAGGTAACACACACATGTCCATTCTCCTGTGGAGCTGAAGATGATCTGCTGGTCATTACTGAGCCTTGTCCAACGAGTGATACTCAGTTGTTACTAGGAGGAGGTGGAGAGGTGTGGAAGAGGAAGGGATGGGGTCTTACAGCAATCAGGTCTTGATAAAATATAGTGGGAAGTGGAGGGGCAGTGAGAGGGGAAGAGAGGGGAGGTGAGAGGGGAAGAGAGGGGAGGTGAGAGGGGAAGAGAGGGGAGGTGAGAGGGGAAGAGAGGGGAGGTGAGAGGGGAAGAGAGGGGAGGTGAGGTGCGGGAAAGAGGGATAGTGACAGTGTGGGTGGGTGAGGAGTGAAAATTAAAGGGAGGAGGGGGTTGGGTGACAATTGTGAGGAGGAGAGACACAGGTAACATACATCTTTGTCTCTCTGTGTCCATCTCTTCGTTAAGATTGGCTTTATTCTCTTCTGAGATCGGGTTAAGCATTGCACCTTACTTTGCTAATCAGTGTCTCAGCTGCGGTTAGTCAAGGCGGATGGCTGTGTGTGTGTGAGAGTGGGGTTTGGAGTTGAAAATCCCATACTACACACTTACCACACGACTCAGAGTTACACAAAAGACTGTGGCTTCAGTCAGAGTTCAATGCTGTACTTTAAGTTCACACCTACATTACATTGTATACATTGTATTTATCCAAGTGTCTGTGTGTGTGTGTGTATGTATGTGTGTGTGTTTGTGTGCTCCGCTCCCCACTGTCCCTCGCAGCGAGCGAAGAGCAACATCTGTTAGACGATGAAGACAATAAAACAGTGAGACTGTAAAGTGTCTCGCTTCTGTGGTGATGGATTTTTTGAGCAGTGAAAGGTATTGACTGGCCGGTTGGAGAAGGGCCAAAAGTGAACCCAGAGCGGAGGAGATGTCAGGCTTTCTCTGATAACTATTAACTTCTCAGTCACAATGTCAACTGATAGGCAAGCTCCCATTAAAAACAACATAGGATTAAAAACAGTATCAAGGTCTTTGAAGTTCTTGGTTTAGGATATTTTAAAGGATTCTCAAGATCCTTCTTACATAAAGGAATGTGATGGGTGGATTTATGGTTGTAGCCATGACTAAAAACTGTTGATTTTGAAAGCACTCTACAAAATGTGATTGTGATGCATATTGGCTTACTATGATTCAAATTGATTGAAAATAGAAAACTCCTTGGTGGTATGAAAACATTCTGCAATTAAATGTAATGAGAGAAGTTGAAGCTTATTGCTTCCTACTACAATAAGCAACATCACTTATCCAGTACACTGTGTTCCTCCTAACACTGCTCAACTATTCTTCTACACGTACAGCCTGACCTCTTCTCCTCATTTAAACCAGATGCATATGAGATGTGATATAAATGACATCTTATTATTATTAAATAAGAATATTTGATAAAATAGATTATCGTACAGTATTTTAAAGAGTGAAATAGTGTTCTGTTCAGTATGAGCGGGCTAGTTTGCTTCCAATGGCTCTTCAGTTCAGTTTCCATAAAGTTTTCTCCAACCGTTCAGCTACAACTTTTTACTGCTCTACACACAAAGGGGACTCTAAAACCGATTACTAATGTGTCTGTTTTTCACAAGTCTAACAAAATAAATATCTCCAAATTCAACCTGGCCTTAATTAGGAACTGGTTCAAGGACAAGCCGAAAATAACACTGCATTAAATGTTTGTTGGACCGGATAAAAAGAGGTTATTTCGAAAGTTCTGAATGAGAACAGGTACAACTGTCAGCTCCATAACAGTTCAGTTTTATTCTGAAATTTTCAAACATTCTAACTCTGTCTTGCTAAAAAACATGTGTTCCAGAGGATCTCAAACAATTCGAAACATACTTGGCTGATCTCTGAACAAGGTAAAAGCATCTTGAGCTGAACAGCAGGCTAGCAGTTGTTGGACTGGAAAGATCAGCAAACCAGCTTGGTACATACAGTTTTACCCAGCATGTCTCAGAAAGTGTCACTGAGTCCCTCATCAGTATCGCTTTCACCATCTCTCTCCCACTCTGGAGTTTGAATTAGAGTCCCTCAACTCATGCATACAGGCAGACACCTTTCTTAACACATCACTTAAGCCAGCAACACCTCTGGAAAGATATCAATGTGATGGAGTAGAGTGCAGTTGTGTGATCAGATGTGTTGAGGAGTGAGTTTAACCATTTGAACTCTAACACACATTTACATGGAACATGTAGCATGTAGTTAGCCTGGCTCTGCCGTCCTACGTACTTCCGCTCAATTTTGATTTTGCTTCTGTACTCGGTCTGGCCATTCAGTACGTAAGTTAGATTTTGCAGGTACTTTTTTAACCGGCCAATCAGCGAACAGAGGGAGTGGCTGAGAACTATGATGTTGATGTTGTGCGCTAGTTTGTGTTGTAGTTCCGTAATGGCGGCGGAGAAAGATGCGAGCGAAGTCATTCGGTCCGTTTAGGCAAAGCTGCCGAATATCCAACAGTTAAAGCCAGAGCAAGAACAAGTTTTGCTGAGTTTTGTTGGTGGCCATGATGTTGTGGCCCTCCTCCCCACGTATGAGTGTGTTTCCGCTACAACCCTTTGGGGCTCCACTAACAGAGATTCAATCTGAAACAGACAGGCGTGTCTATTGTCTGTAAATCACAAAGAGAGAGAGACTCCTTCCTTGCAAACATTCAACCGCATTTAATTCCTCGTAGACACCAGCACATCCCGCCTGAGCTAACTAGTCCGAAGGCTTGTTTTCGCAGGTGCCTGGGTTTGACGAGGTGGAGACGCATGAAAGAGGCTCCCGTTCACGCTTCACTGAGCTACACTCGCAGCAGTGGCATGCTGCCTGGCGTCCAAACCAGCTCTGCTTTATCCCAGCCCCCCTCCCCCCTTCCTCTTCCCCAAACCAGCTCTCCTTTATCCCAGCCTCCCTCCCCCCTTCCTCTTCCCCAACACAGCTCTTCCACCCCCCCACCCCTAACCTCTCCCCACCCTCCCACCTAACTCTGATCTTTTAATTACACTGTCTGGCAAGATGAAGCTCGCTGAGGCGTCCAGGAGTTGGGGTCTGGCCTGACAGAAAGAGAGCCGGATCAGGGACTAGGGATGGGAGTTGTAGTTTTCCTGTCATCCCTAAAGCTTGTTTGTTTTTGGCCGGAAGACTACATGCCGTTTATTCTAAAAGCTCATGGCTGACTGCAGTTTTGCATGACAGATGATGGTGCTCGTACGGAAAACATGGTTTTCTTTTGTTGAATTACGATTGTATACAATTATCATCTACCACCATTCCGAGATACGGCATTTTGGATATGAAATGATTCATGTAAATGCAAAATTGTCGAGACGCATGGAAAATATTCAGTTACATGTATTCACTAATGTCAGTCTTACATCTTGCTTTCAACTGCAGATGTTATAGAGATTGACACTATATCGACGTGGCTGTCATGGCTTTATAGCCCTCGGCCACCCCTCCAGGCTCCTCAGAAACACATTTCTAAATTAGATTACACTGTTATCAATGCCCTGGTGGGGGTCTGCGGTCAAGGCTTTCTCTAAAAGCCATGGGGCTCTCTAATCAAGATTTTCCCTCCAGCCTCACTCTCATAATTGAAATCAAAATTCCATTTTTGAGCTATACAGTATATGAGACATATGAAATGTTCGCTGTCACTTCACCTTTTGACTGAATTAAAATGGAATTAGGAGGTAATTGTGGAGGCTTTGGGGATTATATTATTTAACCAGGAAGTCTTTTGAACACCTGAAAGACTAGACCGAGATAAGCGATTCCCATTAAAATCCTTCCTGACAAGACTGCAGCAAAGCATTACCAGAAATAAAGAGCTTTTCCTCGTTCATATGCTAATTATTGGACAGGGAATTTTCACTGGTTTCCTCAGTGACATTTGATTTGGAGAAGATTGATAAATGAACACGCAATATCAGTAGCAGTGAAGCGGTGTATAATAGTTCTTATAATTGTTTATTATATTTAATGAAGGCTTCATCTTGGAAGCTGGAGTGCGTTTTATGTGGATGCTGTGGGCCCTGGGAATGTGTTTTTGCTCTGGCGGTAGACAATCTGGGTTTACATGCGTAGATCCCACATGTTCCCATCCCTCTGATCACAGGGGCCCACGGGTTCCCATCCCTCTGATCACAGGGGCCCACAGGTTCCCATCCTTCCCATCACAGGGCTTTGGAAGGGGGGTTGAACAAACACTTGGACAGGCTGGAACATGAATTATTAATTAATTAATTGAAAAGATATATTCTTATAATATTTTATAATTTATAACAACAATAATACAAACTATGATAAATACAAAGCTGCTAGATCCAATCTGAGCAGCACACGTGGTATAGATTAGAAGTATAGTACTTTTTGTATAGAATATCTTGAACAAGTCTGTTCAGTCCATGAATGAATGGGGACTGTTATGAGATGTACAAATGCCTTAATCAGTTATTTCAATACGTTCTTAGCTCTCCATTAGAAATGTGTCATCTGCAAAAATGACTTGCACTTTAATTATTTCAGAGGTCATCACAATCAAACATTAACCTTGAACCTGTCTAGGCAAGTATATGCTAAGCACATCGCTGAAAAGCAATTCAACACAACAACTGTCTCATCGCCAGCTCTTTTGAGAGACAACGCTAGGAGATTAAATGTATGATTGAGCAGTGATATGTTTTTGTGGATTACATGGTCTGGTGGTGAAATTGTGTAGTTGTAAGTGCTATGAATTGCTTGCTTTTACAAACAGTTTGGACGCCATTTTGCGTGTCTATCTCTACCCGGGCACATAAACACTCATTGGTTAATTATGTATGTGCCGTTTCTCTCAAATTTTAACATGAGCATTTACATTGTAATGAAGTTCTGCTATCACTAATGAATCTTTTTTTGTGAGGTCTGTGCCCCTAAAATCATATAAATGGAAATAACTAAATTGTTAATCCACGTTGATTTAAAGATGGTTTTCAGGCCTGATTTAAATGCCTGTAGAGAAATGAGAACGAACTGGGTTATTTTTGCCCTTATAATTGAAGCCTAGAGGGTTTACTTTCTTGGAATGTTACTGAGAACATCACACTGAAAAACACGCTCAAGAACTATTCCAATGTCGTTTTTATTTGGGAAGTTAGAACTTGATATTTTTGGATTAAACTGGTTTGATTTAACAGGACTCTGTCCTTTTTATTTCACCTTCCACTGCTGAAAGAAGGGTTTTGGCCATTTACTTTGTATAAGAAACCAAGAGAAAGCTTAAGCCTTATTAGCAGACCCTTCCACAAAAATGTTCCTTACAATCTGAGCAACATTCCGTGTTTCAGCTGAGAGCAAACTTACTCTGTTCTCACAGCATGTTCCTATATCATAATTAGGCTGGGTAAACCCTCAGTCCCCCTCTAAGGCCTATTCAAATGACAAAGGCTTTTGGATATTATGCTACACATCCCCCCCCAGCGAGATTTAGATGAAGTAAAAGGCGGGTATTGTTGAGACAAAGAGAGAGAAGATCAGGTCAAGATGGAGATAAAAAGGGATTTGATGTGTCGTGTGGAGAGGATGCGTACCGGTTCGGGCCATGGAGAACGGCCGGCCGATAATTATTCAGTTTTTCTTTTGTTCAAACAGTCCGGTTCTCTCTCAGGATTACTCCAATGAACATGGGCCTTGCATACAGATGTCCCAATTAACATGTCGCACGCAAATACAGTAACGCAGTCAATCCAGAAGAATGACTGAATTCCAACTATCACAACTATCCAATAGCACAGTAACACACCTTCATCCTTAGACTATGATCTTTCTGCTGACTTTTTTAGTACGATTCTCTCTCTACCTTAGTTTACCTTACTTCATTCATGCTGCTATTGTGCACACCCCTCCACCTCCCCATCTCGATTTGTCATATATCAAGATATCAATCTCCCCGATCTAAGCGATTTCTCTCTTAGCATGATAACAACTCAATGCAACCCATTTCACAAAACTTCTTGTCATGTGAGGAAGGGAGATTTTCACATCAAAGTGTCCACAGTCAGACCCACACACCTGTCATTTGCATAGAACATTGCTGGCGTTTGTGACAAATGCCCTGTAATTCAGCTCAACCTATACATGAAACCACTAGTTTTCCACTGTCAATATGGTTGTCTCAATAGTCTATTATTTTGCGTTCTATGTCATTTCACTACAGTCTCCAAAGAACGGATGTGTCGTGCTACAGAAGTCACCTTCATGTCTGATATCCTCTTGTTCCCAGTCTTTTGTTTATTCCCACGTGACCAGTTAAACCTTTGGCAGTTCAGTCAAGACAATCACATATTAGATTAGAGCATTTATTGATATCATAACATGAAAATGGGTTTGACTTTGGCAGAGTGTATGATCTAAGGGAAGCACTCCCTGCCTCCTCGATGCAACACATACATACATGACATATGAGGCAGGGAGCAATACAGATATAATCCCCCTGGTGGATACAACAGACAGACGCGTGCTGGCCGATTGCCATGCCTGAACTAGCTGCGTTTATTTAGACTTAACATTATTAAACTGAAAACTCTAGAAACAGGAACATGAAATACTCAATCTAACTGTAAATGGATATCAAAAAGTAGGTACATGCACTGTTACTACTTGCAGTGATAACACCTGTAGGACAGCATTCTGCTCCTTTGTGATTGCAGTTGAAATGGTTAAAAAAGAAGGGACAGTGAAAATAGAACTACACACAGCAACCGTTTCGTTCAACTACACACAGCAACCTTACAATGCTTTTAAAGTCTGTATTTTACAGTGTTCTATTCCTTCCCCTATTGTAGAAGTGAATTTCGACTCTACTAGAGCATTTTTTGCATAACAAGTAATTATCTTAACAGAACGTAATGAAGAAAGCTTCGAAGTGTGGTGTGACAGTGAGACATGTGTATATTCTCAAAGCGTAGGGATGGTAGACAAGATATGAAAACTCTTGTTTAGGTATCCTGTATCATAGAGAGACCAAGAAACTGATGTACAGATAGATACTTTATTCATGCCCAAGGAGAAATTCTGGCCTTGCTGAAATGAAGTCAATGCAAGTTATGGATAAGGAAACACATGTTTGTCCATAGGTTTTGAACATGTTTTAATCAGGTTATTTACAAGATATTCGAGCAATAGTTTGCTGTAGAAAGTCATAATGTAGAACCATGCTCTTCTGATTCTTGATCCTCTGTCGTACTTTTTATATGCACTTTTCCACATCACTTTGGATAAAAGGGTCTGCTAAATAAGTAAAAATGTAAATGTGAGAAGCACTCAATAGACAAGGGACACGATTGTTGAATCACAACACGAATGCAGGATAAAGTTCAGTCCAGTGGTGGTCCATCTTCTCTATATCTGAGTGCTGTAGGCGATTTACAAGAACAGCAATGTCTCCACATGAGTCCCTCTCTCCCTCACAATCTTCCGCATTCTCGTGTCAAGACGGTAAGGATGAGGAATGACTGGTTGTGACCTTGCGCCTCGCTTGTAATCTCCTTTGTGCAAATTACACTCTCATACTTTCTGAATATATTGTAATTAGGCATATGTATTCTAACGGGCCAGTAAGATATAGTTCCTCTCTAATCTCTCATTTATATGCAAAGCAGCACAGCTAAAGAGCTTAGGCTTTCTTCAGTCTTAATGCTCCCTTTTTCCCCTAATCAACTTACTTTTTTTCATCCCCAATCCCTTTCTCTAGCTTCGTTTCGTTTGGCTGTGTTTTGGTTCAAAAGCAGAGACACATACTATTTTTTGGGGGGGAGGTTATATATTTGTGTGTGCTTGTGAGGGGAAGTTATAACTCATCTGCAACAAAAGGGAATGTATTAGGTCGTACCTATGGATAGTTGGAAGATTTATGTCGTCTTTGTACAAATAGGGAAACATCTAAACACCAAAAACATAGAGAAAACTGAGCAATCCTGCAAAATTTTAAGCCACAAGTTAAGTGAGGCCTGACCCAATGTGCTAAATATCACAAGGAAGAAAATTAATCAACTTTACTGTACATTGTGAGGGCAAAAATAACGTACTTTTACCTTCATCGTTTCTTAAAAACACAGTATAGTCAATACACCTGCCCTTCTGGAGTTACTGAGGGTAGTGGTATTCATATTCCACACAGGCCAAGAACTCTGAGCTCGCCTATGCCTCCTCTCATAAATAATTTGGTGTAGTGCCTTCAACCATTTGAAATTAAGCTCCAAACAAGTTCATTTACTCCCCGACGTGTTCAATTGATTTCGCACCTCGACTTCAAAGAGCGTTGCAGGCAGCAGGGGTTAGTCAGGGGAGGTGGAATCACCGAGCTCGGCTCGCTGACTCCGAAGCACTCATCAGACTCCTTCCTGCTAGCCTAGCCAGTCTCGAAACCACAATTAGTATTCATGAAAATGCTATTGATTTACTACGCCATGAGATGGATACTTTAGGCTTGGCCAGAGAGTGTAATAATGAGTGCAGCAACTTCATGATATCTACCTAGTATCAATGAGCTCAAACCGTTTGGATTTGATAACGGCAAACTACAAAGGAATACTCTGAAGATGTTAAATTCTGAAAAATCCTTTTTCAATCTGTGATATTTCTTTTTGGGGGGTCTGTGTAAAATCTGCGCCCTTTTGCCTTAACAATATATCATAAAGACTTGAAAAGTAAAACCATTTAAAAACTTGCATAGGAGAGGCAGGGGAAAGTGCACATACTGTAAATTTTCTCTAAATAAAAAATGACGAGTCGCAGAGGGAAAGCATTAAGGGACCTTGTTGGAGCTGTCATAGTCTGTTGGCCGTCCTTCATTTTGTGTACGTGACTCCTGAGTCTGACATATTTTCTCCGTCTGACCACAAACTGAAAGTCACATCGTTTTTATAGAAGGGTCAGTGTACCCCTGGAACACGGTTTGCCCCGCATTTCTCCGTATTCATGACAGCTAAGCAAGACAGATGTTTTGTGAGCAAACTTGGGAAAAGGGAAAGATATAAATTGGATGTTTGTTACCAAAGTGACCATGCTGTGTCCTTGACATGACAGAAACACCCTGCGGAGTTTGAGGTGCAGAAGTGTGTGTGTGTGTGCTTGCGGGCACGCATACATTTGCTTGTGTGTGTATGTGAGGGAGTGTGCCCCTCTCTTTTTATTCTTCACCGTCACACTTGTGTGTCGAGGAACAAGGTCACACTCGGTTTGTCTTTGTTTTGTCACTTCCACATACCACTGGAATAGAATAACAGGGTGTTCACCAGTCGGGCTCTCTCTCTCACAACTTGACTGCAGAATTAAAACTCCCAGGAACTTGATGATAAGTCATGATATTTACAAAGTGGTGCTCATGTGGTGTTTCTGTGAGCATGGTAGCCAGGCAACGCTGCAGACGTTTTGTTTGAAAATGTTTTGCCCTTCAGACAGAGGCAAAAAACGACATGAGAGGCCTTACTGTTTTTGTGTGTGTATGAGTGTTTGTTTTCAAAAAGTTTAGTTACAGTTTGATTCAGGTTTAACGAGCAGCCTTCCTAACATGTAATATGCACTTATTGCTCTTCCTCTTCCTTCGTAATTTCACCCGCTAAAAACAAAGGAAAAGTGGTTGAAAAGTGGTTGAATCCGAATAGTTGTAAAATATTCCGTACTCTAATATTGTGAGTCAAACATTTATGGAAAACTACACCATTACAGATTGGAGGTTTTATCAAAGAGGTTAGGCAGGCAAGTACAAATGTTTGATTGCATAGTCAGGGCTCTGATTAGGGCTAAGGCTTGGTTTAGGATTGGGTAAGAGGTAGGGTAGGGTAAGGGCCAGGGCGAGAGATAGTTTAGGGTAATGTCTATGCTTAAGTATTGGGTTTGTACAACGTTTTTTTTGTTTTTTATGTGGATGTGGACTAATGCACAGCACATCACATTCTCCTCCCTGTGAAAGCCTTCCAACATAACAAGACAACTAACCACCTAGCCAGGGTGATAACAACCAATAATCAGCTTCTCTAAAACCAACACATATTTTGTGGACCTTGTAATGCTTTTCTAAGACAGAGGGTGTTACACTTGTGATTTGGAGGAATAAATGTGCTTCTGCACATACTGAAAGGTAGCTTGAAAATCCACGTGATTTGAACAAAGGAAGGGCTCAAGATGATCGAATTTGACTTTTTTTAGTTCAAGGTCAAAATTTAATGAAAATGTAAATGTAATTGTTCATCACATTTTCTCCAATTTTAATTTAAGGGCTTTTAGAAGGCTACCATTTTTTTCTCCAAAGTCCAAAGAATAACAAAGCTTCTGTACACCTACTCTAAACTCTTGCATTCCCTGACAGATTCAAACATATAATTGGACTGAAGCTGATGCAACGATCCTACAAAGTTACAAAAGTAATCCTTTTCTCTGTAGCAAACTGGCGCCATAGTTGAGTTCATCTACGGCCAATGTGTATGTATGCTAAGACACTGATAACCTTAGTTTGTCTCTGATCTTTAGTAAAAGAGACTAGTGTCAGCTAATTATAAATGAGCCTTGTTCAATATTCTCCTTCTTTGGTTTTGTTCTGATTACAACCAGAGGGGGATGTACATTCTTAGATAAAGTTTAGAGTTGAGGTACTAAACTGATATTCATCTGCTCTTGTTCAGATTATCACTTGTGACACGATATAGATTCTCCATTCTTACACTGTGTAAAAGAAGAATCCCATTGTTTTGGGATTCAGTATATACAGTATATATCATACATAGACATGATACCCTTCCATCTTCCTTGCGTTCCTTGAGTTTAATTACGTTGCACAACAATATAGTAATGCAAAATAAACTCAACAGTCATTAAACCTCTTCAGCAAAACTGAAACCTAACGTCTGAGCTAAATCAGAGTGACAGGCGAAAGGAACGACCCTCGGTAGCTGGTCTCCCTAAAGTCTTCTCTGATCAGTTCCTGGAAGGCCTTACCTCCGGCCCCTTCCCTCCTCCGTTCCCTCACCCCCCCCCCCCCTCCCCAACTCCCCCTGCGTGTGACAGTGTGACAGGAGAATCCACACAATCCCTCGCTCCGCGTCAGAGGTGTCAGGGAAATGGTTTGTTCCAGGGTCCAGGTGTAATGATTTCTCTGGAGGACCTAGAAACTGAGACAGTGTGCGAGTCCACAGCTTCCACTCTCCCTCCCTCAGGCCAGCTTTAATAACTCCACTCTGTGCCCCACTGTGCTTCCCTGTGAGGGAAAACGAAGGCTGAATCAGAGCCCTGGCTGTTAGCTTGGCTAGCGCCTGTCGAGGGCCAACTGGCTGCTTTGCTGAGGGTGACACTGCAGGGGGTTGATTGAAGCTTGGCAGCTCTGGTCAGGAAGTATGGTCAGGTGGCCCCTGGGAGAAGAACATACCCAGGGGGAGGTGGGGTAATGGGGGTGGAGCACTCAACGCTTTGGGAGATAGGTTGGATCAAATACCTTTTATATGGGACCTAACAGCATACCAGCAACAGCCAAATGGATCTATCTGTATGTTACGGTGCTGTAGAAGTGATGACTTAGTTCCAGTTCAAGACGTGGGTCTTTCAGAGTGCAAGGAGGTGGGAGGATATGATGAAGGCTGTTTTAATGCAATGGGACCAACCTGAGAAGGGCATCTCATTCACTAAGTATATGTAGCGCCCTTATCAGTGTTGCCCCACAACAGCTCTCCAATAGGAGTTTCATGAAATACGTCATATCAGTCTGACGGTCTTCTGACCACTTTAGCGTCCACTCTCGAGGTTCAGGTCTATCCTTCAGGTCCCCTCCCTGCTCGGACCGCCTGTGACCAGGGAGGCGGTGGTCTCCTGGAAGATTGAGTTTTCCAAAGCGTTTCATTGCCCTCACCGGGCCAACCTTACAGCCTGTATAACACATTACAGATGAACGATTGTCAACGCATTCCTCGATAATGTTCATCTGCTTTCTCACAGTTGAGTGAAGGGGATGCAGGAAACAATTTCCTGGGAACTGTCGTCTCAGATGATTTAGACTTGTACGATCAACCCCAAGATTGGGCTCTGGTGAGAGGCGGCCTTGCTTGATAATATTGAGCCGGTTATAGCGCTGTCAGTCGAGCAAATGAGGAATGACTTCCCTAGCTCCTCCAATGCTATGATACCACGGTCGTAGCCTGCAATGATTCTACAACATTTTCGAATCAGGAATTCATATCATTTCATTCCTGAGTTTCGCCTTACATTGTTCCAGAGCAGCAGTTTGTATGTTTACCTCTTTAGTTTGTCTCAAAGCTATCTCCTTGAATGTAATCTCATCAGACAGGCCATGGTTTACCAATGTGATTACACTGAATGTTTCAATATATTCATATCTCGTATATACATTCATCAATAACATTTAGAAACTAAGAATGTGTTTATGGATGTTCAACATAAACAGTAATAAAAGATGATGACACCAGTGAGGACACAATTACTCTGCTAATCAAGAAAAAAGCAACTACACAGACACACAAAGTGTTTGAAATACACTGAACAAAGAAAGACGAAGTCCTGATAAAAAAAAATCCAACGTGTATGTCTTAAGATCGCTTTTGATTGTGTTAAGAGTCACTCTGTTAGCGTTAGCATTGCACAGCAGTGCGTGTGCATAGATCAACTTCATGCCCAGCTTCGCACCAATCATTGTCACCAGAACATGACTATTAAAATTATAGACACACACTCATGCTGAAGACATGACACATCATTACCTTGGCCCAGTCACTATGCCAACATTCCTCACACGCAAACATGAACAAACACACCAACACACACCCCCACACACACAGAAAAATGCTCCAGTAGATATACTTCCTCACATGTTCATAGATCAATATCAGAATCATTTTGAAAGTCATCGTAAGTCCAGTAGTGGCAGTTGCAAAGTGATGAAGTACAGATGAATCATGTCTACGCTGAAAGGAACTATTTGTTTGTACCATTTCCCTGACGTGGACATCAATTTTCAACACATTCCAACACGTGAAAAGTATCATACAATGACTGGCATTTCTATATCCAACATTTGACATGTCGCTATTCAATGTATTCTTCAAAGTGAATACAAATGGCCTGGAGCAAATGGTATGACACTAATCTGGATCTGCTGCTAATGCTGTGCACGGATGAAAACGAGTTGGCAGTGGGAAGCTTCACGACAAGACAGAATATGTTAAAATAAATAACATTAGCTAGTAATTCAAACTAAATAAGTGTTTTCACACCAGTCAAAATAGCTGACATTTGCTTTTTTTTTATATCGTTTTTTACATTTTTGTATTAAAAAAACAGTCCTGTCATCCTCCTATTAAATTGAACTCTTTCTACACTCCTCTGTCTTTCTTTCTCTGTCTCCCTTCAGTTTTTCTCTCTCTGTCTCTCTCTTCTCTTTAAATCACCTTCCACTGTCCTGAAACAATGAGTTACCCTGAGGAATTTGATAATTATTAACAATTAATATTCATAATGATGTATCCGTCCCAGGATAGCCTGGCTGAGGTTTCAGTCAGATGGATTTCAAATTCAATCTTTACTTTACATAATCCAATCCAAACTGCCGATGCTTCCTCAAACACGACCATCCCTTGGGGCTTGCAAAGTCACATCTGAGATATCTGGAGCCCTCTATCTTCTTAAATACAGAGCTGATTATGTATTTCGTGTCTCTAGTTCTGAATTCTATGGTTTTTAGAAGCCTAACCAGAGTATATTTAGTAGGTTTGATCCAGTCCATACAGTATGAGCCATCTGTTTTCTGCAGCAAAAATTCAAGGCTGCAGAGACAGAAGTACTTTCAAAAGTATCAAATAGTATTATATGAAATAAATACATTTGAAACTCATTTTTTTTACATCATACATTGAGCACAGAGGATGAAATCCTTGACCTCTGGTCTAATGTCATGTCTCTCCATCTGTGTTTGAAATCACTGTAAATACCTACAGTGCAGAACACACACACACACACACACACTGCATGGCTCACCAAAAAACAACATTTGATACAGTGTTTTTTTCTGTTCTTGACAACGTTGCGAGCAACATGTTTCCGAGTGAAAACTATGGATGTGGTGTCTGTGTTCAACCTTTTAGTTTTCTTAAGGTCTTTCAAGTATATTCTGAGTTCGCTTCAGTGGTCCTGCCTCCCCAGAACATCTGCTTTCACTGTTGTTTGATCCACTGTGGCAGAATTGTCCAGAAATGTCCATCACATTCAGATCTTAACCCCTCTGAATTGTGTTTCAGAGTGTTTTGTTTCCACAACCACCTCAGTCTTCTTTCTCACAGTGAAAATAGAGCTTTCGTCTACGTTTTGTTTAAAACAAGTTCATGGCTTCTCAAAAGTGCAGCCTTTAGCTACGTGTCAACTATAATTTTCTGTATTCTTTCACCAACAATATCACCTGTAGAATGCACTCTGCCTCATCTCTTTCTAACCCTCCTTCACCCTCCCTCTTTTTCTTGCTCTCCTTCTTCCTTCCTTCCCTCCCCCCTTCCTTGCTGAGACAGGAGAGGGCAAACAGTGAATATTCAGCAAGCCACTGTTGTGTTCCCCATCAAACTTTTGTCAAGACCTAATTGTGATAAATGACGCATGTAATCAGGCATTAAATAATGCTGGAATATGCAACCTCCAAAGTTAAACTGCGACCAGCTTGTCTGTGTCCTTCGTCCCCAGTGGATAGGTACCATCTGGCTTTGGCCATTACGCCTGACCCCGATGGCAGGCTCCTTAGTGTGCGAGGAGGCTCGACATCACCCGGTCGGGCCCCCACACACCTGACCGCATTGATACAACCTTGCCGAAAGTGTTGGGGGACAAATTACAGATTCACCATGCCCCAGTTTAGAGCCCAGCATTGAGTGATTAGATTTGATACATTACATTTGAGCTGGATTTGATTTAAACGTTGTGCTTTGTTAAGGTTTGTTGAGGAGAATTGATTGATGCTGTATAGTTTCACGTGCATTGCTGTGTATTTATCAAACATATCCCTTATATATGGCCATGAGTGATCAGGAATGTCTCCATTCTCAGTCATGTCGGCCAGTCTAAAAACAACATAAAAACAGTGTAACAACAGTATCAAAGGATACCACAAAGCTTAAAAATGCATTAATATATGTAGTTTACACATTTCTCTGTGTTTACTAAGTATGCTTAAAACTGAAACTGGTCAGATTTAGTGTGTCACCCAGCATATCAACATTCAAACCCCGTCGTTGGTGGAAATAGTATTTGACTCCTTCTTTAAACATGTCACAGGTGCAGTCACAAGCCTGTTTGCCATGTTGATGGATATATTAAGTATAACTGACAGCATGAGAAGACTGATGATGTGTACCCACAAGGCTTAGTAAGGCTCCAGTCCAGCTCCACATTTTGTCTGGCCAAGCTGGCAAACAAATCCATCTGTAAAAACAAACACTGAAGCTCAAAACTGGACCCGACATATCACAAATATAGTGAGTGATTAAATGGTTTAGACTTTTTTTTTTTTTTTTTTCGTGAAAACATCCCATGAAAATGACATGGGTTGTTTGGGACAATCTGTCTACTTACGGGCCCATTGGAACAATCAACAAGTTTAATCAACACAAATCCATCAAGAACAAGCTATCAGAGTTGACATTACAAGGTTGTTCGGACAAAAATGTAATTCAGCTACAGCTACTGCTGTTTTCCAAGACAGGATTTACCATGCTCCACAGCAACTACACCAGAATGGGGAAAACAATTTGTAGAATGGAAATTGAATCAATTTCCCTAAAAATTGCTAGTTATCTACACATATAAAAAAATGAAAATGTTACCAACGTGAGGACAAAGGAAACATGTGTCTCTGCGACTACTTTCCATTTCGCAATGTTTTCAAGGAGAGCCCCTTGAGGTCAAAAACCCACAAGCACTTTCTGTTTTCCAAGTCTTTTCCACAGAAGTGCCCCTTTTTCTTTTCCTTTGTTGTGTGGCCTCATTGGACTTTGAAGGATTTTCACTTTGACGGTACAATACTGTGTCCGTTGAGGATCTGACTCTGCTTTCCTGCTCACTGCTCTGAAGCATGTGCCGTGGCAGTAGAGGACATCTGCATTGCCATAGAAAAGGATACTTCAGCATGTACGTTTCATGGCTAGCAAAGTCTTTGATCCCTAACAGTTACCCCTCAACTTCTCATCCCAGCTGTTTCACGGTAAAAGCATTGGATGAAGATACAATTCAATCTCAAGTGCTGTATGTCATTGCTGTCGTTTGGTGAGACATACTTCACGTGGGATGCAGAGTCTTGCCTGAGTTTTGACATTCAAACTCCTGACTTTGCCCGTGTGCTCTGTCTCCGTCTATGTATGAAGTACTAATTAGCAGGGAAAACTCTGTCAGACGACCATATGGCTGAGGCGCAAAAGCAGCTTGCAGGAAAGGTGTGCCGTGCAGTACCTTCCGTCCCCTGACTGCCGCACGCTTCTTCAGACACTCAGTGTCAGGTACCAGGATCCACGGTATGCAAATGGGGTCAAACTTAATCAAGGTTTTAATGGCGTTTGTGTTATTTACCTGAAAACATGACATGGTTCACCGTTGCAGATCTGTAGCTGGCGAACAGCAGGTTCACTGCGATCGGGGAGGAGATTGAAGAAGCTCCACGTTAAGCTAAAGGATTGTGTTATATGTTAAACTGAAGGATTGTGTTATATGTTAATCTGAAGGATTGTGTTATACGTTAAGATGAAGGATTGTGTTATATGTTAATCTGAAGGATTGTGTTATTCGTTAAGGTGAAGGATTGTGTTATATGTTAAGCTGAAGGATTGTGTCATATGAGAACACGTTAGCTTTCGCCCTCCTGGATATCAAAACACAGGTGTGAGGGCACATGCTTACACCTGTCATATGTTAACGTGTGGCTGACATGCCCAGATAGAGGACAAAGTCAATCATGTTCACAATACTGTAATAGAAAATATATAATGTAGCACATGATCAATGTACTTCACAGAATGCATATTGAACAATTCAAATAAAGTCTTAACTCTCATTTGCTTGCCAATTTGCTGAAAAGGAAGAGCTAAGATTAGACTAATAATATTACAAGGGCAATCTAATGTGTAGCCATACAAGTCTACATAATGTGGTGCTATGTAACCATGCATACTTGGGAAAACCAAAGGAATCTATTTGTGAATACAAGCTGCTGCAAGGGCACCGAGATGGAAATTCTCATCAATGCTTTCATCAATTCTGAGCAGGATCATAAATCTTTGCATCACAGAGCAGGATATGACCTTCCAGAGTTCTGGTGGAGGAGAAGCAAACAGTGTCATCGGAACTGAACACAAACTCAGCACGGTACACCCTCTATCTATCTCTCTTTCTCTCTCTGTTTGACTCTCCTCTTTATGTTTGACTCTCTCTCTCTCGCTGGTTCACCTTCTTTCTCCTCTTTTCTCACCCTCTTTCTTTGACTGTCTCTCTCGTATCTCTCTCTCTCTCCTTTTCTTACTTTCTCCTCTTCCCTTTTTGTCTTATCAGATGGTTTCCCGTAGACCCCCCCCCCCCCCCCCCACCCTCCAAAAGAAAAAAACTAAACAAAAGAGAAGGAGAGAGACTGCAGACCTGGGGAGTGGGCTGAGGCAACGCGGTGACACGGCCGTCTCGAGGAGCCCCTGCTGAGCCAGGACTCGCCAGATGACAGGGTACATGTGAGAGGAGCAGCAGGGCTGGAGGAAGAAGGGAGGACTGGAGAGGAGAGGAGAGAGAGGACGGCCGAGGAGCCCTCAAACTCTCTGCTGTGCCAAACTCCTTTTCACATCCCAGGTTCACAGGAGACTGTGACACCCGCGGCGAGCTGTTTGGGGTTGACCTTGAGAGTCTGGTATCCTATCAAAATCCTCCCAAACCTTGCGTTGCAATAGCCTGACCTGTCTGTGCCTGTCTTACAGTGAACAGGGCAGTTGATTTTAGACAGAGACAGACCATTGATACATGCAATAATGTGATGTTCAATGGAGATTCAAAATATTTATACATTTGACATATCTATCCCTTAGTAACATGATGCAATATTTGTTTGCGTGTTGTACATGTTACATGTTGTTTCATGTAGTGGTTGTGTTGCTAGCCAGCGAATATAGCTTCAACTATTATACATGTGTAAGATAAAAATAATATGTCTTGGCTTTTACTGGCAGTTCCTTCTGAAGTAAAAAGTATTAAAAGATCCTCTTTCTTTGGTTAATCATACTTGATCATGTCTCTACTCTTATTTCCAGGAAAAGACATCCGCAAAGGAGAACGCCTTCATTTCTGTGGGCTATTCTTAGGTGTAATAGATTTTTCCTTTTAATTTGAAAAGGAAAGTACGTTTTTATACAACTGAATGTACAAACATCATGAAACTTGAACAAGTACATTAGGGTATATAGGTAGACTGTATTTTAACATGTTGCTCATTAGAGGAAACGGTGTACTGTACTTGAATTAATACTCAAACAAGCAAGTATGGTGCTACTGTATACTGTATATTACGTCCATACACATAGAAAAAATACACAAATGTCCCATTGGGTCACCGTATGCTAAATGAATAAATAGAAATAAAATATTATATGTACACCTTCCTCCAAACCTTTCACTCGAAACCGACAGCACTCACATAATATACATATTTTGTATACATACATACACACACACATACATATTATATACAGTAACAGTATAACGGTAAAATCGTATACATTTGCTTATTTTGTTTATCATGAAAGCTAGATTGCATCCCCTCCCCCCCCCAGCATGTGCTTCATGGTCAAAGAGGGTTTGTTTGGCAACAGTAACAAGTGAGAAGAATTGATTTTTATGTTAGCTGTCTTGCATTTGAACCCAATATAGATTGCTTTCTTTCTCCTCTCGCTCCATGGCTGACAATTCTGTTTATTGGATTGAAATAAACGTGTTCCCCTGAATGTTGAATCTCAATTATTGGGGATTCTCAAACCATTCGGTGGGTCTTTCTAAGTCAATATGAATCGGCCTCGTCACATTCAGCAGCCACGCCCGAGCACGAGGAGACTGAATCCTACGCAGGAAGAGGAGGGACAATTGCAGCTGGATGTTCGTTTTCTGTTTAGACATGAATAGAAATATACAGGTCTGTTCTCAATGTAACCAGGGTTTAAAGAATGGTATGCTAGACTAAAAATACATGCTGATTAATTATTGGATTCACAGTTTTACGACCCACCAAAATCAATTAAAAATTACTAAAATAAATGTAATATGCTGCACACACCAATAGATTAGATTAAGAATAGATTACAAGGAACACTACTTAACTTCACAAAAGTACAAGTGACCACATTGTCCAGTATAGCAAACTCAATGTATTCACAAGGCTATGGTTTTGATGAAATGGGATCATTGAACATAGTACGTGTCCGTAACAAAATTGCATGTTCCTTGAAAATTATGTAATTTATGTATTCATTATTTGTTTGGCCTGTGTTGAGGGATCACATTCAAAAGACTGCAACAACAATAGCTTTAGGTTTGGTCTGGGGCCTGACTACTGCGTTTGAGGCTGAGCCCAGCTTCACAATGGACACAGGGTCAGGTTGAGTTTCAGTGAAGTGGGTTACGCAGACTGTAAACCTGTTGTAATCTGCTTATTTTCCTGTTTTGTTCAGAATCACAAGTGGCTGCCTATTAATTGGCAGAAATGACTGTGTTTTCCAAACAATAATCAGACAATAATGGGATTTGTAAAAGCCTGCGAGTGCAGACCCCATTAATGGAAAATGACTCTGGCGTTGGATTCTGGGATTATCGCTGGCGTGTTACTCTGTTGTTCCTCTCTTTGAAGGCTGGGAGGCTCAAATCCCCAACCGGGGGCCATTTTGGCCTGGATGATGAATTTACCAGCTGTACAGGAAATACACTCCACCACAATTCCACCTCACACAGTCCATGGGTCTGCTATAGAATTACACTTATAACAATTGTAACAAGTGTACCATGGCACACACGTAAAAAAAAGTATATATATCATTTTATTTTGTCCATATCATTGCAATGGTGGTTAAACTCGTACCCTCTACAGTGATGCTATGCCACAAACGTGCAGTTTCCGTTCACAATATTTTTCTATTTTGCAACTTGGAAAATCACTTATTTGTCTTTTCCTAGTAGCACACAACATTTCACTTCAGATTAAGTGTTAAATGTCAATGTATTCTCTGTACTGGATCGTCAATTTTGGTAGTCTCCTTGTTTCTTTTAATTTGTGTCCTGGTTTGTTGTGCACCCTGTAGTGTAATATAGGGTCAACTATATGTAAATGAGAATCATTTCAAAGTTGTTTGATTTATATCTTAGTGGTAGGCAAGTCTCTTGACCAATGCATCTAACTCCACCAGTCATGAATATTAACATATTCCTAGACAGAGCTGAAAATAGCGAGCGTGCGACCATTTTTTAAGTGGAAAGTTTCACATTACAAAGACAAATTTAGGATGAGACTAATTGAGGCAACGTAATTTGTCAATTAAGGATAATCTATTTCCCCCTAGTGTGGCTGTCTGCTTCAGATTCAAATATAGTTCTTTATGATAAATTCAATCAAATGGTACTTTGCAGTTAAACACTAGATATAATGCCTGCATAAAAAATTAAAGAGACAAAAATCATCATTTAGAAACTCATCCAAAGCCCCGAATGTGGTTGCATAATTAAGCTTTTACTGATAAATGTGGCTCTTGCAGCTTTGCCATATTTGTTATGTAGGTGTAAAATACCCAAGTGATGTCTGTCACAGTCAATGTGTTTAGCATCTAATAAAAAATGCAATTATTGTTGGCTGACTCTCAAACTACTCGAATGTTTGATTCACAAAATGGCTGTCAGGCATGGTATTACCACTGTCTATGTCACCTTTAAGGAGTGTCTGTTAAATATACCAAGTTTGAAATGTGTTTCAAGATTACTTTTCATTCCTAAAGAGCTGAAACCAACAGTAAGTAAACAATGATATAATTCCAGGGCTAGTTCACATTATATAAGTCACAAATGTGCATATCTCATATAAAAAAATTAACAACAGGGATGTAATTATTGCATTGAATAAAGTATTTAAAAGACCAGAACATAAGCTTCTTAAAAACTTATGTAAATGAAAATGTTGGACATGCAAAGAGTGACAGAGTTGTTACTCGTTTCCAGTTCATAGAAATCTCTCAGGCTTAAACACAATCTTGCCATAGTAAGACAACTTAAGATAAAATAATGGTATTCATCAAATGCTCACAGCCAAAGGCAGAAATTAAAATAGCTTATCTCCAGGATGTTTTTCAATGGCACTGTGGTAAAAAGTGTGTGAATTATTGAAGGTCTTCAGTAATTCGGCAGAAATAAAGATGAGAATTTTAGAATTAGAAAGTATAAGGAAGAAACTTATGGATATATAACTAACTCAAATTCTTAATAGGGATATTATCATAACATACACGTTCAACATTTATTGCAAGAACTTTGCAGGAAATGTTACAAAATGCCAAAACATGTGACTTAATAATCGGGGCTTTTTTAATTTCTAGTAACAAAATAGAACCACTGAAATTCACAATGGAGTTAGTTATAATATATATATATAAACATATATAAACTGAGGACACCAACAAATATGGTCACATTCTGCCCTTCACCATCCTTCACCATGGTCCATGAAGACCCCAGCCAGTGTCTTCTCTTTTCCTGTACCACAATAATCAATATGATATCTACTAAATTCTAAAATGGACACATTGCACACAATCACTGTGAGTGTGAGTCTAGAGGGAATGAAGTCTTGAGTGATCAATGAATAACAACCATGAGAGAAGCCAGACTGGCGAGGGATGCCAGAAGCCCATGGATAGAATACTGGGACAGGTCTGTACAGACATCGAAGGACTCCTCTCAGATGATACCTTGCAGATCAATACTCTTTCAAAAACAGTCAGGGGGAGAATTGGATCCTGCATTAGTTGTGTGTGTGTGTGTGTATGTATGTGTGAAAGAGAGAGCGCTTGTAGAAGTGTGAGAGTGTGTGAGAGAGGGACAGACAGGCAGCTAATTTGAGAAAAGTATAGACAGAGAGATGGATAGATACATGGAGACAGACAGATGGGGAAAGAGCAAAAATCTGAAATCAGACAGGGTGTTTATTTGTGAACTAGTGTATTGTTTGTGTGAGTATGTGTGTATGTGTATGACACAGAAAGAGAAAGTGAGAAAGAGAGAAATAGAGAAAGAGAGAGTGACAGAGAGAGAGAGACACTTGTCCTGTAACAGTGACCTGGAAGGAAGCCAGTAGTTGTCAATATCCCAAATTGCATATCTCCTTCCATCCCAGATCCCACTGGGCCACACTGATCCTTCTGAAAAGTGGAAAGGGATCTGGCCACCAGTGATCTCCTCTACTGTGACCCCCAGGATAGGTGACCTACTAGCAACAAGGACTCAAGGAGGGGGAGACGAGGGGGAAATGAAAGGAGGGAGGAACAAGTAGCCTAGAATGGCAAAGTAAAGGTTGGGTGGAGGGGGGGGAATCAATCAAAGCAATTAACTCAGAGAAGTGGAGTCCCATTTCCCTAGATGAGCTTTCTTCACACATTTATAGACTGCGTGGAATACTCAGGGGAAATCAAGTTTTTTTTTTTTTTTTGCCAAGATAAAGTGTTGATAATATTAAGGTTTCTTTAAATAAACCAGTAATCTCTGAAGATGTCCTGTACTGCATAGCGTTAATAATCTCTTAATGAGCAGTCAGGCATGATGACAGAAAGTTTACAGACCTTAAAAATTGATAAACATCAACATTTAGGATTTATTTTTATTTGAGCACTATGTACCCTATAGTACATTACAGTTCTGAATGTGTGTACCTTTATAACACCATTTCACAATAAGGTAACTCATTGAGATGCAAGTGCTGGGTCATATGTCTGAAGGCCTTCAATCCCAAAACATAAATGAGAAGTTACTTTGAATCTGAGTTACTCCCCAATAACGGACTCTTCAGGCAATTTTTAGATTGCCAATAACCAGTCAGTCAGGTGAGAGAGGTGGCTATTTTCGTCTTGCCGAAACCTTGCATTGCTAAAATATCAAATGGTCTTATCAAGTTTTCTTGCTTTCATGAGATCTGTTTCCATGTTCCACTGCCCTTCAGATCACAACAGCCATCCGCAAACACTGTCCCTCACGTTTGAAAAAGGAAGTGTTTGTGTGTGTTTGTGTAAGTGTATGTGTGTTTGTTTGTGTGTTTTTCCATCTGAAGTCTCCAAAGAAAATATCTTGAATACATTGCAATTATGTATTACAGGGCTCACATTAACTTGATTGAAGTGGTAATTGTTGTCTCAGAGACAGGCTTCTGCAAATGATGCCGACATGCCCATTGTGTGAGCTGTGAGAATCACAAAAGAATGTAGATTACATATCATGCTGCAAGGAAAATTGAAATGCTCGTGAATGATTATGCTTTTGCTATAAAATGATGTACAAATAGAACTACAATAGACTTGGGTGTTTTAGAGGGTGTAAAAACACAAACAACCTTTCGTTGTACAATTTGGCTGGACAACAGTTTATACAAACCACATGCTGTAGCATATACACAGTTCAGTCAAGACACTCACGTGATTGATTTCACCATGTATTCATATACATGGGAATAGTTTTAACATTGGCGGAATGGATGTACGTGGGCAAGCACACCCTGCTGTTACTGCAGCATGCATGACATGAGGCAGGCAGCAACGAGTTAAATCCCCCAACGCAGAATACAGACAGACAACATGGGGGAGAAGGGGAAGGTGGTGGGTGGCAGCAGCGCAATTTGTTGGGGGCCACTATCAGTCATAAACACCCCCCCCCCCTCCATACAGCGCCCCTATGTGCGACTTTATAGCGCTGCCTATCCTAAGCCTATGGACTAAGAACACGGCGATGGGTGATATGACGCGCCCTGCCTGAGTGCCTGAACTAGCTTCGCTCAATAGTTCATCCTATTTTCCTCATCACGAGGTTGACTAACCATGAGACTCTGTACTATATATCATAATCTCAAACACAATACATAAAACATTTGTATCAAAAATTACATAGCCTACTGTGTAAATGTAATGACATGTACAATAGTATGGAGGGTATTTTACATACTGTCTATTTGTTGTAATATTATTAATATAGAAAACTAAGGAGGTTTGGAGGCCCCTCAAACTGGCACTGTTCCCGGTACAGTCACTGGCGATATTGACGTGTATCAAGCATCACCATTTTATCAGCCGTTGACATTTCCTGTTGGACCAGTAACAAATGGCATTTCCCCAGACAACTTGTTAACTTTTAAAGGTTGGTAGATTCGATAGACGCCTGGCTTCAAATAAGCGGTGGATCACACTGCAAAACAAAGATGGGAGATTAGTCGCTGTCAGATTGCGGAGGAAACGAGCGAGGAGGAGCAGGGAGCGGGCAGCGCTCGCAAGGCGCCGTGGACGGTATTGATCCGGACACGGCTATCGAAGAGGAAGTGCTCATTTGTGTGCTGCTGCAGTGCAGCCCGAGTCTCCTCCGTAGAGAGACAGGACAGACATCTGTGACCGCGGTGCTCGCTGCACCTCACTGCACCGCCCCTCGCTTCACATTTACTGCATCACCCTCAAACTCATGGTTGCGAGATTCTTTGTTGGTGTTTTTGATAAAGGAGTTTTGCTGTGTCTAGTCTCAAGTCTTGTACGACCTCAGTGACATCATGTCACTAAGTGAAAGGCTTCTGTAAGTTCTGTTGCACTGTGGCGTTGAGGTATGAATTTACAGTCTCGGTCATGGTACCTTAGGAAGTGAGAGTGAGGCGTATACAAGTGGATATATTTGATACCAAGTGTTGTCTATTATACAATCACACACCCTGCTACCGTGGTAGTTCTGACATTTAAGACATAGATTGGTATCTCTTTGTAATGTTTGAGATTATAATGAGGTGGGTCACAGTGACTTAACCTGAGACCAGTTATCCTTTCCTTTATAACAGATGATGAGAAGGAAAGAAGGAAAAGAGGACCGAGGGAGGGAGAGCGGAAGAGATTCCACCCTCATCATTAGCGGTAAAAAGATGAGCTCTCTAAGCCAGGGAAAACGTCTACAGCTTGTGGCTTGGGCACTTTAATTGGTGTTCCGAAAGTCTGGATTAGGTCCTTCTTTCTCGTGGAGTGCTGGAAAACAAAATAATTTCGGTCACAGAGAGTTTGTAGGCTGTTTGTGGAGGATGAATTAGAATCTGTTGCATTTTGGAAGTTTTTTTTTCTTCTATGTAATGAACACATTTTGATTGAAACTCTGTTGACTTGCTAGGTGGTTTGCCAAAATTTGGGTTTGGGAAAATTAGTTTAAAAAATCCAATCAAAAAAGTTAAATAAAGTTAGTTTAATTCAACCCACTCGCAGAGAAAGAAGGTGTGACACTTTGATGGTGCAGAGCCAGAAACTGTCTCATGTTAAATCGAGTTTTACCTTCGGGGATAGAAGCTTTCCACTCCTGTTCTCAGAGACTGATCTGGTTAATTGCCTTGCAACCTGGGTAGAAGACATCCTGGATAAAATATTGTCAGGGAGACTATTCAAGCGTTTTCAGATCTGCAGTAGGAGGATTGTTGTCAAAGAGTCGATGGACAATGAAGACTAGAGTCAAGGATGAAAAAGTAATACATTGAGTACAGAAATATAAACTTATCTATAATGTTCCAATGGGCTTTTTATTCCACATGGAAAAGAAAACACTCCTATAAGATATATACAGTATACAGAAGCTGGTATATCCTTATGGACACAATTTGACCAGTGTTCAAGTTTCTCAAAACGAAGACATTTTAAATGGAGACTGGAGGCAGGGTAACTGCAACAACAAAAGCAGCTAGCAGACTCAACCATTTTTGCATTTGGATTTAAACTTGGTTGGGAACTTAGGCTGGCAGGGGTCTTGTGTTTGAGACTATAATCAGGGTTTTTGAAGCAAGTAAATAAGGATGCTACACATGAGAGGATTGTATGTTGGCAACACTAGATGGAATTGCAGAGCTGGAATGATCCAAGAAGTAATTTTCTTGTACATAATACATTTCTGATGATAGCCATTTTATGTCATGAGACATAATATCATTGTAGAACCTGTAGTTATTGGTAGTTACACTCCTTGAATTATTCAAGGAGTCCCAAGGTCAACTGACTCTCTAACTCTCCAAACTTCACTTGTTTTATTTTAAAATTGGCCATACAGGATCTCTAACATGAGGGATGTCTATTTTTTTAATCTAAAAAGCAGCGAGTGAATCAAGTTAGCGCTGCATTTACTTCAGGATGTACATAATGAATCAACCGCAACTATGCCCCTAAAGTGCAGACCACAGGCGTCGACTTGTCTGATCAATAGGCTACTTGTTGAGGCATGAAAACCTGACAGGTCTGATGTGATTTGATTTTGAAGCGCTGTTCTTTTATCACATCCAGCAGTCAGCAGCGGCAACCACTCCTCAACAACGTCCCTGTTTGGAACGGGCATTTTTGTGTTCGCTATACTGTGGGTCCGGACTTGCCCCTTGGCTCCAGCTTAGTCAGTGAAGAATGCGGTAGCAAAGCTTCTGTGAAAACAAACAGAAAGCCTTGAGATTAATAATAAATCCATGTACGTTTTTCAGCTGCTAGTTGTGACAACTGCTGACGCATAAAAGCATACTGGCAGCTGTTCTGCCTCTGTAGCTGAGGTATTTTTTTTTTGCACTTTTTTGGTGTTGTATTTATTCAAATGGGGATTTAATTGCACTGCAAAGGCAGGACACAATATTGCCTGATATCATTACCCTCAACATGACAACTGCTGAAAGTAAGTTTCTCATGTACTCTCTCTCAATTTCTCCTACTCTCGCTCACTCTCCCTTTTTTACCTCTCAAGATTCATACACAGAAGGATGTTCTAATCTGACCTCCTGCTATGGATTTAAACTGCCGGTTAACAGAGTCAGTTAATCCCAAATGCATCCGAGGTGGCCTGGTTTGACGCTTATGAAGAAACCTACTTCCTGGGGAGGGATAAGGAGGCTCCATTAACTTCCCAGCATGCAGTTCAGCGTTCCCAACAAAGAGGAAGAGGGGCGAGGCCCATGCTGGTCTGCGGGCTTTGAATAAACCAACAGCAGGTAAATGCACTGAGAGGACGACTGTCATGTTTTTACCCGGGGACAACAAGAGTTGAGCTCTTTAATGATTTATTTGCACAACATCAACGTTTTTGATTAAACCACGGGGAGGTACTCTCACAACAAAACAACGCACTGCTTTGAAACCCAAGTCTGGCACACACGCACTCAAACCTACACACATCCGCTCACGTACACACACACACAGACAGACAAACACACTCACACACACACACACACACACACACACAAACAGAGCATAAACAAACACCATTCATGGGAAGCCACCCAGTCGCCGTTGCATATCATAATATAGAAGGTATTGGAGTACATTCAAGGTATGTTTGGATCCATGTATCAGCAGTCAAAAGTGCAAAAGCAATACAAAGAAATATATACTTATATATAGTGAACCTAGCTTTTATTCCTTGTCTACAGATGTAGAAGTAGACAATGCTGTAGGTGCTCCTGAGACCACAGAAACTAATTCCTTATCCCTCTACCCCATCATTCAAAAGTAAGATTCAAATTACTCTGGGATTTATTTATTTTTTGGACGCAACAGAGTGTGAACTTCGAAGTTGATGAAGCGTAAAATAGAAAAGTATTACTAGTGAGAATATGACTTTTGTTGGATGGATATTATCCTCAACATGCCCACTGAATCATCTGTAGACTTCAAAACCAAACTAAATGCATTTATTTTTTACTCACCGATGCATTAAACTTTGCCTAAAATGGTGAACATACTGAATACACTAATTTCAGAGGTTATGTTTTTTTCAAGCATGAAGTCGTACAACTTAGTAAATGCTGAAACAAGACATTGATTATAGCCCTGAATGCAACATTAATATCTGTTCACATATCTACCCAGAAAAAAGGTTAAAAGGCCGTTAGAAAATGTCAGCTTATCCGTCTACAGCAGGTATAAGTCTTACCAAGAACAAATCAACTGAGCACACGCTACATCTCCAGTTCTACTCCTACACTGACTTTCAGTTAGCTAAAGGATTGAGTTGAAAGCACTTATTCTTGTGTAGAAATGGCTCAGAACCTAAATACACTTCAGACACGCTTCTCCAAACCAAGCAGAGTGAGATCACCAGAGGCCTACTAGTGGTGGTGCTAACTAGGTCCATACATGTCGAGGCAGCTTTTAGGCTCCATGCCACCCACGGCTGGACCCAGCTCCCCGGAGGATTCAGACAACACCCTGCTGTTGCCATGTTCAAGTCTAGAATAAAAACCTACTGTGTCTTTGACTAATAAAGTACTGCACTGCACTTTCACCCTGTTTTCAGCTTTTATGTTTCTCTAATGTTACTTCATTCATTGACCTATTTCATTTAAATCGTTTTTTTTTAAATGTTTTATTGTGGTTCTGTACAGCTCTTTGAAATGCTATTGTGTATGAATTGTGCCATACAAATACAATTTCCCTTGCCTTGCCGGAACGTGAGGGTAAATGCAAATGCTCTGCTGAATGTAGCTGTTCGGAACCGTACGGTCAGCGATTCCTAAGTGAACGACGCAACAAAATCCCCAACACGGTTCACTCGATATGTTTTTTCAGTTTTTATCTTTGCTCTGGTGTTGCATTGTGCATCTGCAAGTCCTGTCACTGAGACGTTGACAGAGAAAAACAGAAGGCCGGTTGCTGTTTGTGTATCCTGAGCCTCTGAATGGCGCTTGGCTCCAGAACCACTGATCCATGCTCCTCCCAGACTAGCACGTCACAGAGGACTGGTCCCCCCAGAGCGAGGGACGCTCAATGGAGCAGACACAAGTTGTGACTCCTTTTCACTTTCTTTTGCATCTCTTGTCTATTGTTTTGTCCCCCCCCTCCCCTTCCCCCATCCCCCAATCGCCCCCTGCAACCAGCGATCCGGATGCTGCTCCTATGGTGATGTGGGGGTTTGGAGGAAAGGCAATTACTCAAATCCCGTGTAAAACGGAAGACGAAAGGGGAGTCCGTAAGAAGAGGGATGTGAAAGAGAGAGGGGGGGGGGAGAGAGTGTGGAGGAGAGAGAATGGAAAAGAGAGAGAGAATGGAGGAGAGAGGGAGTGGAGAGAGAGAGAATGGAGGAGAGAGGGCGTGGAGGAGAGAGAGAGAATGGAGGAGAGGGAGGAGAGGGAGTGGAGGAGAAGGACAGTGGAGGAGAGAAAGTGGAGGAGAGAGGAAGAGTGGAGGAGGGAGGGAGTGGAGGAGAGAGAGTAGAGGGAGTGGAGGAGAGAGAGTGGAGGAGAGGGAGAGTGGAAGAGAGAGGGAGAGTGGAGGAGAGGGAGAGTGGAAGAGAGAGGGAGAGTGGAGGAGAGAAAGTGGAGGAGAGGGAGAGTGGAGGAGAGAGGGAGAGTGGAGGAGAGGGAGAATGGAGGGGAGAGGGAGTGGGGACTTTTCAGCATTTTTATTTTATTTAAGTGTGCATCCACTATAGGGGAGAATGCAATCAGCTAACAGATACAGTGTGGGTGCTATGCTGCAAAGCCTTTCTGTGGTTGAGCTTTAAGAATTGTGTCGTAAAATACAAACTGCAGGAAGGCAGGTTGGGGGGGGGGGGGGGTGTCAGAGTATATAATAGGTCGTAACCCTGCAGACACAGCATTAACAGGAGAGATGTTTATCGAAGGAGGAGAATCGTGCAGTCCTAACGCTCTGTTATTCTGTGTTGAAACAGAAGTGGTGTTGTTTTAAGTCAACAGGATTGCACCAATGATGATCAGTTCAATAAGGCTCACTCAATCAGCAGAGCACACTTGCTGTACACAATGGCCAACCACTGCCAACAGCTTCATTACAATCGCTAAACTTACCATGAGCAGGGTGATTAGACAACACGTCTACTAATGCTGAGTAAAAAGGATTACCACGTTTGAAGTTGTAAACAGACTCGAGGGGTTACATATGTAGAGCGGCAGTGGCTGGGGCAGTGGAATGCTTTGCAGTACATTATGTGTTGTAAATGGAGTCTTGAAACACCTTTGGGAATTCATTACGGCTGTCAATTACATTGATGTGGGATAGCTTCCGTTACTGTGTCAATCTGGCTGCGGTCCCAGCCTCTATCACTGGGCCTCATGTCTCCCAGCTACTGTATGACGATGACACATGTGGCCCGCGCTGGGAATGAGCCTGCCTGTCAATGGATACCAAGACACTAAGTGGAGAGAACATTCCAGTTCACAAACGCTTTGCATTGAATGCACTTAGCAGACGCTGCTTTCCGCAGCTCATACTAATGGTGCATGTAGAAAGTGCAGCAGAACATCAAAAATCAGAAGTTGACAGTTCTAACAGTATAAAATGATGACTGAACTGAATACAAACTGACCATTCTTCCCCTTGACATCATACACTATATTGATTGCTGAATTGAAACCGTTGTAGGTAACAGATTGAATAGTCTGCCAAGAATGTTTCTTTTTTTCATTCTTGAACTTTTCTTTTCCCTTGTGGCGAGGTTTCGTTTATTCTTAATTATTTAGGCCTACAGAGAATCAAGCTAGACATTTTTTTATTTTACAGAGTACTTGGATTTAATTATTCCTTTTTTTCTCTGTATTGTATTTCAAATTCAGTATGTCAGGATCGTATTCAAGAAAACTCTGGGATGCCCTTGTCACACACACACACACACACACGTGTGCTTGTAAGAATGTAAATCATGCGACTTGGATGCACAAGGACCCTGAAACCTGTCCTGGAGGGCTCAGAGAAACAGGAAACGGCATGTTCCGCTCTGTCAGAACCCCCCCCCACACACACACACACTCCCCTCATTTCCCCCCACCCACCTCTGTGACAAACACTCACCTTGAGTGCTGAATCACACATCCCTGGGGCCTGGCGACTCCTCCTGATGAATTTTCCGGTGGAAGAAGGGGGGGGGGGGGGGGGGCAGAGGGAGGGGGGTCGCGTAGGTCACCCCAATGTGAGCGACATTCATCAAACCACTCCTGAGGAAGCAACTGAAATTGGAAAAAAGCTCCAAGAAAAAAAGGTTTGGGAAAGGAAGGGCGAAGGAGAGGAATGGAGGAGAAGGAGGGATGTAGAGAATGAGAGAGGGAGGGAAGGAGAGGAACACAGGGAGGGAGGGAAACAGGGAGAGCGGAAGAAGAGAAAGAGGGAGGGAAGAGGAGAAGGAGAGGAAAAGAGAGAGGGAGGGATGTAGCAAACAAACCCAGAGGTGGTTGATACAGTCATGGGTTGGACATGTGACGTAGCAGCGTCCGTGCGTGTCTGCATGTTGTCCGCTGTGCCTCACGCACTCATTCATCACCCCCCCCCACACACACTCCTCGCCAAAACACCTCCATCTTGGTCCGGTGAAGTCTACCCCTGGTTAAAGCAACATGCTGCGACAGACAAAGCACAGGCGTGTCTATTTCTGTTACATGTACAGCCGACATTGCTGGTAAAAAAAAAAAAGAAGAGCTGTACAAATACAGTTTGGTTTGATGCAATTGCATTATTGCTCGTCATCGGTACTGCTCTCACCTAAGTCAACTCATTCATGAATCCCCCAGGTGGCCTGATCTTCTCATGCACACGCATGGCCCCTCCTCCTAATGAGCTGACATCAAGACTTACAGAATATCATAAGCATCCTCCCTGTCTGAAAAGTATTACATTTACTAAAGGTTGAGACTAAATATAGATGGTATTGTATGTGTGTTTATGCATTAGACGATTCAGTAATTGCTTGTTTTCCCTGATAGGTTGAATTTAATCATGTCAGTCAGCGTATAATGAATGTATAGCAAATAGGACTTGTTTGGTATGTTATCTTTGAGCAAGAAATGTCTTGCTATGATGTGTGTGTGTCTGAGTGTGTTCATGATCATGTATCCTGTGTATGTGTGTGTGTGTGTGCATGGACATAATGTGTGTGTGTGTATGTGTGTGTGTGTGTGCACAGATGTGTGCTTGTGCTAAACACCCACGTGTGTGCCATCTCACGTCCGTGATGCGTCCTGTGTTCACAAAGGCCGAGGCTTGCTCAGTTCCCAGTCTGTCTCTCACATCCAGATCCTCTCCAGCTATCTGCTTAGTGTCCGTGACTAGGGGGTCCTCTCACAGATGAATACACATGGCCTGTCGGACTGCAGACGGATTTGTCTTTATTGCTGTAATTCTAGTAAAAAAGTCAGGTAATTATGTATTTGGCTACTTCAGTCTCATGCTTAGGGAGAGTTCACGCACAGTTACAGGTTGTCGGTTTGCCTATATCGTACCACGGCCCGGATGGTACTGATGTGATTGAATTAAGATCTTCTAATGCCACACGGTTGAGGTAGACTACAGCGCCTGTAATTAAGCGCCGCTAACTGTTGAGAAAGTGTGAAATATCCTTTGAACCCAATGCCTTTGTACTAGCCACACACTGATGGAGCAAGGAAATAACGTCAGAAGAATTACTGAGAAAATTGAGAGAGGATTGAAAATATTCAGGATGTGTATTTGCTGTATGAATGTGTGTAGCTATATTTGTGTGTGTGTATGTGTGCACACGGCTGTGTCTGCATGAGTAGGATCCATCTGTGTGCTGCCCTACAAAAAAGCCTCATTAGGTCTCCATCTGCTGGAACCGATAAATGATAAAAAACCATAGCTACTGCTGCAAGGCCAATCGAGCAGTAAAATGATGGGGCCTAGTGCTGTAGCATGAGCAGCATTCATCTCTCTAACATCCTTCCCCTCGCTCTACATTTCTGTCTCGTTCTGCCCCCTCGTCTTTTCTCTTTCCTTCCCTCCATTTTCTCTGTGTTCTTTTCCTCTCGCTATCTTCCCGTCCACTCTTTGCTCTCTCCTTCTTTTCCTTGGCGTCCTCCGTGTTTTTTTGCTGCCCGGTTTTCCTTGAAACTTCTCAAGCAACACCACAGACAAACACACACACACATGCTGAGCCCACAGACACACACCACACACACATTGAAAGTCAAGTCAAGTACAAGTTGGGAACCTTCAACCTTCTCTACGAAAAAGACTGAGTGCCAGTTTGCATTTCACCACGACAGCAGATTCGGGCCCTTGCTTCGAGAAGTAACACATCTAGTCTTTAAACGCTAGAATGTATAATGTATTTAATCCCACTAACTGGCTTGACAGTGTGTAATAACTTGTGAATGGGGGATGTCTGGAAGAGCTTGTCACAGCTCCTATCACTCAGCATTCATTGTTAGCCTGAAGGAAGCTTCACCCTGGTTCTAACACACCCTGACACACAGTCCCCTCCACCTCTGTTGTTCAAGGCTAGCTGTCCTCCCTTTGTTTTCATCCTCTGTGTGCATCTCTCCTCCTTCTTCTCCCTCCTTCTCTCATTCCCTCCCTCCCTCTTTCTTTCTTCCTCTTTCTTTCCCGCTCTCTCTTTCTTCTCTGTCTCTTTCTCTCTCTCCATCCAGCACACATGCATATATACACACACAAACATATTACAGCCATTCCTTTGTCAAGCATTTTCTCATTTTGCGAGATCAAAGCAGCAGTCCACGGCGTCCCGCATTCCAGGAAAAAGAAACTGACCCGGCAAGTGAACATGTCACCTCTTCTTGGGGAACAATAGATTCTAAACAATCCTGTTACTAACCTTCTTGCTCTATAAAATAGCTATATTTTTCTCCCAGCCCATAGAGATCCCTATTTCTCCCACGCCCCCTCCAATGTCAAGTTTAAACAAACTTTCTCTGAGTGTTTTCCAAGTGTATTTTCCAGATCAGGTCGCTCATAGCGTTATTCATTTTCACAGCTCTGTATTTTTCTCATCTTTTCTACAAGGCTGTAAAGAATTTGTGTCAGGGTGGTTCCGCCCAATGAAACCTCTTTCTCATGTCCAAAAAGCTAAATAAACAGGTTACACCTTCTCATGGCATCGTCAGTCAGCGGTCTAGACAGATTGTCTGAGGAAAAATGGGTGCTGGGGGGGTGAAAGTACGTTTATAAAAGTGTTAGCTAGAAAACAGAAAACAACCCTGTCGGCTAAACTTCCCTCTCTCTTGTTATTTTACCACGAGCACCTCTGGGGGAAGAAGTGGGAAGTGGGTCAGGCTCTTGTCGAGCGGCCATTTTCTATTGGTGCAACATTAATATTTAATGCACATTACAGCCCCTCCAGGGAAAGACTAATATCAGGGAGACGGAGCTGGGTGAGTGAGGGGAAGATGGGATGTGGGGAGAGGGGGACGAGGGGGGGGGTGCTCATATCCTATGTAAACAAGCCCATTTAACACCAAACGTCAACACTGCGCCACATTAATGAATGTGATTACACCTTGCTGATGAGTGTGTGTGATGAGCCGGGTATTATCTGATTATTTCACCCGGCTCAACATTATTTTATAATGTTCGTTTTTTAATCCCCCCTCCCCAACACCGCCGCCCCTTAGGGTCGATTGTGTAAGAGTGGGAAGATGTAGAACGCACACACGCATGATCACACCTCAAAAGCACATGCTTGCTGTGCAGTACACAGGCAAGCACACCAGCACACACCAAGCACACACACACTCCAAGCACACACACACTCCAAGCACACACACAGTGCTCATTAAACCCCCATACAGTGCACACATACAATGGTTATGTGAGCAATGGTAACTGTTGATAGCGCCCTGGTATTCCGTTGGTACAAAGACTGACTGAGAGACACACAATGACAGTAAGGGTTGAACAAGTATAGGAAATGTCGATACAGCAAATTGTCATAGAATACAAAAATAGCTTTTGTGCCCCCTTTGCCACTGTGATTGAGTCCCATACTTACATGAACCCCATGGGAGTTTTCATTAAAAAATAAAAATTGTTATTGATTGATAGATGAGTTGTATAATTGTTCTGCAAGGGTGTGTATTGATTGGAATGGTGGTGTGCTGGTTTGCCCAAGGTGATATGTCAACTCGTATTGTTATTCTTCCTGTAGAAATGAAATAGCATTTGTGGCAATGAAAATGTGTGGAACCTTAACAATCCCTGACAGTTACACAAATGGCTTAAACCCCCAAGAGATCATGTTGGGTTACTTTCATTTACAACAGGAAATGCAGGCTAACAAGACCAGTTATTCTTTGATAAGGTCTTTTTATGTGTGCTTTGGTGTGTGTGTGGGAATTTCAGTATCAGCCAATATGATCTAATTACATTATCATGGGTAGCTAACTCTAATGTTCTCATCCTGTCAAGTAGACAGTCTCAAATACAGAGTGGCAATTACTGGGCAGTAATTACCTTTGTAAAACAACTTAGTAACATGTTTTGTCACAATATATCTGATTCATAATTTAGTTAAGATCATTGATAACAGTCAACCTACATTGCTACCTTAGCCAGAGGTGAGTTTTCTTTTAAAATCACGGTTGATTTTCATCCTTGGGGATTGTCTTTCAGTCCTCAAGTTTCAAGTCCAGTAGTAATGCCACTCAGGTAGAGTAAAAATGACCTTTAATGGGGGAGCACATTCAGATTGCATTGAACTGACCTTTTTTCACAGGGTATTTTTGGTCCTCTGATAATTAACTTGTCCATCGTGCCCCTGTCCTACCCTGACCCTGACCTTTCTGAGAGAGAAATGGCTAGCTAGTTCCTTGACCGCCACCAGCTAATGACGGCACAAAACATTATGTTCCTGTTGTTGTGCAGGAAACACGAGTGATACAGTATATTCTAGTCGAATCATATTCACTGTATCTGACTGGTATGAGATTTGCATGATCTTAAAAAAGTCTACATCATTACGAAACTGTGAAACCAATCCACCTCTGTTTCTCATAAATCAACGAGTGTGTGCTTCTGATATACATTCAAATAATCGAGTCCTGTTGGGTTTTCCGATGGGGGTGTTTGGGGTTAAGTGGTTGTCTGGGCGCCCTCAGTATTATGTTCAACAGAACACCTGCTCTTCCAGGTCAGTGAGGCTGGGGGGTTGTGACAAGACACAGCTGCTGGGGGAGATAGTAGGACCACTGGAGAACAGAAGATGTGTGTGTGTGTGTGTGCTGGAGGGCAGGTATGGGTGTGCAAAGAGGCCAAAAGTCAAAGGGACACTTACCTCACCTCAGAAAGCACATCTTAAACTGATGATTGCACCAAGGTTTTGTCCATATCCTCAACAATCTACCTCTGCAAATGGTGACTGACTTCTTGGAGGCTAATCATTTGGTTGACTGTAATGACAGTCTGCAGCTTGGTTCTTGTTTGATTCCAGACCAGAAGGCCTTTATAGATGGAGGTTCATGTCTTTTGAGCCTTTTAGGTTTTACAGTTTGCGGGTGGGAGATGTCATTTAAGTGACAAATCGAAAAGTTGCCATGACAGAGGTGACATTTGTGAAATACAGTTAGAATGTGTTAGCTATGGGTTGGTATACACGGTTACAGATGGGTGGAATACAATATGCTTGTAAATAAATTCACCCCAGGCTCCACATCAGATATATTTCATTGAACATAAACCAAGTAGTTTGTTAGTAACTTAACCCTGACCCTTATATCTCAGAAATACACTTTTGTCAAGTGTGGGTTAGCTCACGCTAGCTGAGTTGTGTACTGTACATGTATTTTTATGAATATGCTTGCCATGCTATAGCAAAAACTTTTTTTTTGCTAGCAATATCCCTTAAGGTTTCTCAAGATTTGTTTCAAATTGTTTTCATTTTTGGGATGTGTCCACTTCGACCTCAAATTCAAATGGATCTGACTAGCTAGCAATAAGAATATGGTAACATTATAACATTATAGGAGTTTTGCAACAGATGTGCACTTGGCTAGCCAAACATATTCATTAGAGAATCGCTCCTTGGTGTGAAACCAAAAACACTTTTTCTATGGCAAAAACCCCACAATCACCTCAGACAACAAAGAGTTTTCTGCTTTGGAACAATTCAGCTCCCATTGTTGTTTTTACTTCTGCACAGATGGCGTATCATTTATACTTTGTTGTTATTCTTGTCAGGCAAACCGTCATCAACATTACTCTGCAAATGGAGCCAGTCTCTGTGGCATTGGTTGTCTCAGAAATGAACATGTGTTCAATTAATCACAGTCTCCATAGAGATGCAAAAACACGGCGACTCTCCCCAGTTATTTGTCAGAGAAATGTGTGACTGTATATATTCGGACGGAGTCACTCCCATGGTTGTCGTTGCTTATTCTTAATTTAATTCACTATTTTCTTTCATGTCTGTGTGTATTTTTCTTTCCTTTTGAAATGTGTGGCAGTGCACAGGAAGTCTTTGGAGTTATGTTTTATTGAAATGTTCAGGGACATCGCTCTGTGTTTGAGGCCCTTGTTTACACTTGTATGTGCCACTGTTCAACAGTGCCACTGACAGCTTCTCTCCACACCCCGTGAAAGAAAAAAAAAAACACAGCTCTCTGTCTATTTTGGGGTTGAGATGAATACTTTAAGGCACCGATGTTACAGACTTCTTTGTCCTTGGTTGGAACTTTAATGCACATTCCCACTCCTGGATTTTGTAATATCATTCAGAGTCTGTTGACCTTCATCTTCCTTCACTCCTTGATATTATGTGAGGTTGAGGTCTATTAAGGTTTTATAAACACACATTCAAGCCTCATTTCTGAATGAATTCTGAATGAAATCCTTTTTTGGAGACAAATAAAAGGATATTAACCTTTACCCTGTGTTTTTTCTCAAGTAATGAAAACACCAATTAACACTTTCAATTTAATTGTGGTATCATAACGACTTTGGGGTAAATACTTGGGGTCTAGGACAATGTAAGGATTCCATGCATTTCAGTTAAAGATTGGTTGATGTGGAATGTAATTAGTGTCAAATGAGTTTCGGACTGAAAATAATATCTCACTTTAGATTTTGTTAAGACTGGTCTTTTATGGCCCTTTCTGCCTGCCGTACTCCAGAAAAGAATGGAGGGCGGAATGGTGAGCAGCTATAAATAATTCACAGCGAGAGAGCTTAGCCTGGCATATTGCAGCCCAATAGCCTTGGGTCCATCTCTGGGCTATACAGCCATTTATCAATTAGTGTGGGAGCTCTCCAGGACACTTGCATCAACCCTTCAGAATAATGGATCTCGTGCCATTCAGAAAATCACATATCAGCCCATCTACTTTAACTCATTAGAGATGAAGGGAGGCCATTTTAGAAACATTAGACGGGAGAAAAGAGGTTTCAGAAAATACATTGAGAAGGACTGGGGATCTGCATTGTGAGTATTCTAGTGACAAATGTACGTTGCGTGATGTGTGTCTTTGTTAATTATATTTTGTAATCTAAAATACAGCGGTTGAAAAAGAGTTCAAAAAGAAAAAGAGTTCGAAAAAGAAGGAGTGAGGGTATGTGGGAAGGCGGGTGGGGGCGGGTTGAAATTGTTCAGACGTAAACTTGTAAAGTGATTCGCTTGGCAAATCTCTAAAAGCGCTAAGTGTCATAATTGAACAGTAATTCCACCCTTGTCCTGCCCAAGGAAAATTATGATTTTAATAAGACAACGTTTATAAGTTATTACACTTACTTCCATAAACATGTTTTTTTGATGACATTTGAAATAAAACTCTTGAGGGCTGCATTAAAAAAAGAGATGATTTGAGTATGACTTTTGAATGGATTATCCTCAGAAACTTCTTGAGCCAGACAGCCAGACAGAGTCAGCAGGCCTTAGCTTGGTTACTACTTAGCACCAGCTACTGTATTTAGAGTAAGAAGGATATACCACTCAGACAGAGTTTTAGCACAACTGGTTCTTCACCTGTAAAACATCCCCAAAATACATTTCCCAGTACCCTGAGAAAGATGTTGGTTTGTTTTGAAATGTATTTGAGTTTATATAAATTATAATTAAAATTTTGGATTGTTACTGTAATTTGACAAGTGATTGACTGGTTTGACTACTACTAACATTTATTCAATGTTAGTAGTTTTACACTTCAGAAAAAACACACAAAAAAAAACTTCTTTGAAAGTAAATACCATTGCAGGAAAACGGTCTTTTCAAACTCTATAAAAGCTGTCTTCTCAGTGTAAGGGAATGAAGAATAAGGATGCATGGAAAATAGTGAGGGGGGTTTGGAGGGAGGGAAGGAGAGGGGGACTAAACGTCCTTCTGCTTTGACAGCAACATTCTCCCTGAAAGGGGATCTGGTGTGTTGGCACTGACATCTCATTGGAGCTTGAAATTCAATTTAAGTTAAAATTCAGCCCTGGAAGTGTTTGGTTGGACACACCAATCATTTATCAATCAGCCTTGTCAGGGACATCCTCTGTGTGTGTGTGTGTGTGTGTGTGTGTGTGTGTGTGTGTGTGTGTGTGCGTGTGTGTGTGTGTGTGCGTTTGTGCGTGTGTGTGTGTGCGCGCGTGGAGCCTGCAAACACACAAAAACTTGCTCTCAAAGACTAAGAACTGCTGAGTTGAATGCGTTTGACAATTGAAGTCAGAACTTGTCTTATAAATTTGTCAGATCAACGCCGACAATGTTACTTACAAACTCCCCTCAGAGATATACCAGACAAAAACAGGATAATTTGCCAACCTTCGATTGTACAAAATGCATTTTACATAATAGACACAAATGAATAAATCTCCCAATGCACCATTAAGTGTCTTAGACATCAAAGGAATGCATCTAATGCTGAATCGCATCGATGCAACACCATCTGAACAGGCATTAATAACAATTTCATAGATTGGACACAGTGATGATGATGTGGATGAAGAAAATAGGGTTCCATTAGTGTGTTAAAGGTTTAGTTAACCTTTGGGTCTCCCAGCAAGGTGACCTTTACATTTACCTCCCACACTGCAATCATGCTGAATGTGGATCATATATCACCCTCTGTTACTGGCCAGACCCAGCAGAGGGATCTCACACTACATCTGAGGACAACCACATGTATGGTTGCTGTTTCAATAAACGTGTCACGTCATTTGAAAAGATTTAGGGTAAGAGTCTGCTAAATAAATAGTAAATGATATGATATTTTTGCTATTATTTCGACACAGCAGACATAACACAACTGTCCATACACGCATCAAAACAGCTACGGCAACAACCAACTACTGCCGTTGTTATTTGTTTAAACACATAGATAAGTTGGAAATATGTGGTAACATAATCATACAGACACACAAACATACACAAACACACACACACACAAACACATCTACTATATGCAACAGAAGCTCAACAAAACAATTAAGTGTGAAGTCTCCCAGCAGTAGAATGGCTTCCCTACAGGTGTGGTACAGAATGCTGGAGCTTAGTGGTCATTAGACAGCTTCCATCTAAGCTCTGAAACAACAACAGGCATTTCAGAACTGCATCATCTCGTCTAAATCAGGCCCAGTCTTCTACCCTTCATTAAAAATGCAAGGTTAACTCTTAACATCAGCATTCCCCTGTGTTTGTAATTTAAAACTCTCGCAAGGATGTTTGTTTCTGTATAGGAATGTTATTGTCCCAGTGCAGGAACATTAGCAGGGTCATTTAATGGCTGTTATCTTACTTAGGGAGTCAGAGGGCTGAGCAGTGAGGGAGTCGGGCTAGTAATCTGAAGGTTGCCAGTTCGATTCCCAGCCGTGCCAAATTATGTTGTGTCCTTGGGCAAGGCACTTCACCCTACTTGCTTCGGGGGGAATGTCCCTGTACTTACTGCAAGTCGCTCTGGATAAGAGTGCCTGCTAAATGACTAAATGTAAATGAACTGCAAAGATTAATGCCTTGGAGAGTAACATTGTGTCCTAATACCTGGATGACATATTTGTTTCTGAGAAATATTTTATATTGAGATATTCATACTGTATATATGTATTATGTATTCTTTGTTATCTGTTCTTCAGTGAGTTGTCTTCTCATTCTAAATGCTACAAGCATTTCCTCAGTGAAGGACATTGTCTATTTGCAGTAAAGACACAAACAACTTGGAAAAACCCTCTAAATTCTAAGAAAATGTGGACACACACTCACACACAAACAGATAAAGATAGGCTCTCTATAGATTGCTGCAGCCTGTTGAGTCAAAGAAAATCCAGTTTGAAAAGGTGACTGGTGTTTTGATCCTGCTCCGGGTTTATTTTACAAATCGATATATTTTGGCACTCAAGTCAAGTGATATGAGATGTGAAACTGCTCTCATGCATTAGTGTGATCTTGACCTCCTGACCCTTCCATCTCCCTCGAGAATGGAGCTGGTGTCCCAGTCATTACTTTAGGTCACCCATGGTTATTAATTTAAGTAGAGGTTTACTTGGAGTATAACAAGATACACACACAGACTCTCTCTTCCTCTCTCCTTTCCTAACTGCCTCTCTTTCTTCATCTCTCTATCCTCCTTTTTATACCTCTCCCTCTCCCTGTCCCTCTCATATGCCATAACACAAACGCCATTGAGCAATTAGCTTGGATCATGGCTTGGATTCTTTATGAACCATTTAGACTTGACATGGAAGTCATATATTTAATGTTTGTTGGTGAGCATATTGTCATTGTGTAAGGCCATTAGTGACATAAATAATGTTAGTTTGTCAGAAGTTGCAATTATTTTTCATGTGCTTGAAAACATTTTCTCAATCTAAATATCTTTTGTTTTGCCAAATCCTATATTTGGCCATTTTCATTTTTTGGCAGACAGGGATTGAGATTGTTGGCTGCATTTATTTAGCAAAGAGACCATGATGGTAAAGTACTATTGGCAATTGACATTCATCTCAATGAATATTTCACCAAGCAAATATTTGCACTGTGATAGAATAAGCAATTATATGTGTGTGTCTGTGTGTGAGTTTGTGTGTGTGTGTGTGTGTGTGATTATAAAAGTCATTCCATTTTTCTATCTAGGGTTAGGGGCTTCTTACTTTCCTCATTAATTCATGAGGAAAATAGGGACAGATTTGCATATGGACTCTTGTGAAATCGAAAACAACTGTGGAGAAGTGATATGCTCTTCTTGCTGAGAAAGGCTTTGATCACTGTCTAAATGAGAGGGGGGTTCTTTGGCCTTCGTTGTACAGGACTGTGAAATAGACCAACAAGTGTGACACACACACACACGCGCACACACCGCTGCCGTAATGCAACCTGAGGCTTTATACTGAGGGAGAAAAGGAGAGGGAGAAAGAGATTTCTTCCCTTTTCCTCTGAACAATTCTTTGTTGTTGTCAAATCCAGAGGCATCATTGTCCCTTTATCTATTTATTCACTGTTTGTTATGCCAAGTGCTTGCGTTGTCTTGTCTTAAGAATTTCAGTGCCCAGTCTAACCTTGTGTTGCTCTGTGCACCTGACAAATAAAAGACTTGAACTTGAACTTGTTTATATCTCCGGACTGTGCCATTCAGAGAAGTGGGATGGTGTTGTTTTCTCTTTCAGCATGGACTGGAGATAATGGGCTGCATACATTATACAGGCAACGGGTTTGAACACATGCAGTTATAGAACACCACACACTTTTCAGCCCTGTGTTAGAGACACACAAAGTCTGTAAAGGAAAGTACAGAAATCGTTTCTTTTTTTCGACACATCTTTTCACATCACACACAAAGTACATTAATTCCTTCTATAGAGAATAAGACCAATCTTTAAAGTACATTTAACTGACGTTTAGGAAACAAATCGATCGGTTATGAACGCCTGTAGGTTGGTAACTTCAAAGAAAAATATAAGTAGACTTCTGACGAGGCTCAGACGATGGCCCTACCATACCCGAGTGAAACCACGCGAATCAAAGTATATGAAAATAATATGCCAGAGTTTATTGAACAACAGAAGGACAATCAGGGCAATCAGCTCCAATTAGATGGAGAGAAAACACCTGCTAAATAGTTTGTACTTTAAGCAGGGCTTGTTACAAAACTCTGGGACAGAGTTTTCAAGGCTCACTGTTTGCTGTTTAAGCACCATGGACAATGCTATGACTTGCCACATCATATCAGGACCTTGGACAGCACACAATGGTTTGTCTTACACTATGTGCATGCTGGTACTAAAAAAGCTTTCATTTAATGAATCCAAGGTCAAATCATATCAAATACATCTGCAGTGATGTTCAAAAAGGAAATATAACTTGGCAACCGTTTGTTCATTTCAAATCTCTAGAATTACGCCCAGTCTCAAAGGTGAGATGTTATTGTGTTCATCCTGGATGCTGGGAAATGTTTGGTTGGTCCCACAAAGACAAACACCATGTTCTGTTTGCATGTTCCTGAAAACCCAGACCCAGACTGACTGGCCTGGTTTAAGTCATGTTACTGTAAGTAGCTAGTGGTAATGGACTGCATTAGAGAAGTCTTCGCAATCATCCAAGGAGCTACTTGAGTTAATTCTGTCAAGAATCAGTTTCTTTTCTGCTTGGTCAAACATTCTGAGACTCCCTGAGAACAAGGACTGGATGAATCCATGGAGTTAAACCCCAGGTTTATCCTGTCCCCACTTCCTGTGTGACTACAGCTGGGCACTCCTTCATGCAGTCTCTCTATGGGAGGTTTCTTTTAATCTTTCTTTCTGCTTTTCTCTCTATTTCTCATGCCCTCGTTCTCTAGCCGTGTCTTGTCTGTTGTTGTGTGACTCTCTGAAGTGCAAGTTGGCTTGTTCATTTCACCCTATTTGAATCATATTTTGCATCTGCTTTGATCACCATTGGTCATGAGCATTGTTCTCTATAGAAATGACAGAAACCAAGACCAAATCTAGTTAATCATTGATGGAGTCAAATTTATTACAGAAAAGCAAAAAAAAAAAAAAAAAAAAAGCTCATTTCGCAAAGAGAGTTCACAGTGAAATACCGTAAAGGACAAAAGTTGAAACGATGCCTGGCACGGCACACTAGTACAAACAGTAAGGAACTGATGCAAGTGCAAGCCCATCCACGACTGGCTAACGACTTTGCATGTAATATTAATGATGTATTGTTTGGGTGGGTTTGTTTTGAAATATCTTGCTTTGCCTATAGTGTCTGTTTAATCTCATAGGCAATGACTTGCTTTTCAAAGCAGCTCATTTGCAGTCCTAAAACAGACTGTAAATAATGGATTACTGGCACTAATTCAAACTCTAAACTCACATGGTGTAATAACCCATAGAAATTCTCTCGCTATTTACTTATTTACCCTCTTAGCAAATGCCTCACCCAGAACATTTTACATTTGTTTAGGCTTCAGCACAAGTGCAAAGAGACAGAACATCTCGCAAGAAGTTAAGACGATGACAACAAGCCATGCTGCTAAGCAAAAAGAAGCCTACTCGTCTAGTGTTGACATTGGCTAATAAGTGTAAAGAAAAAACACACAAAAAATATGAAATATTTCCTCATATCCTAATTTGTAGGCATAAAGGCTCCAAGGATTGTCAGGATATCTTCTTCTTCATAATCTCTTGACAGGGTTTACTCTTGGGCTTGGGTATGTCATAATCGTACACTTTAAGCCCATCATTTCAATTTCTGTGCTGCATAGAACGTTAATCCTGCTAAATCAGGGTTCATGACTGAATAGATGCACACTCCTGACCACGATTTGTCCTTCTTACATGCAGTCAAACCCCAGTGGAGTTTCTAAGACACCTTCCTCTTACAAAAGGTGTTTCTCCCAGATTCATGACACGCTAAATAATTTTCATTTAATAAATAAGAAAATGAAACTGTGTAATAACACAATGACAATAGACTGTGAATGTGGTGCACTGACTCACAGCAATGGGAATCCAAGCGAGTAGTCATATTGCGGTTCAATAGAAAAACAATTTAAATCTCACCACAGGGCAACATAAAATGGTAACGCTATCTCTACTAACAACTCATAAGAATTGATAAACCAGTGAAATATTAACTTTTTGACATTGTAAACTACTCCTATACTGTACATTGTCATCGGTGTGTCTGCTCTATAAGGTCACTGTAACCACCAAAAAAGAACAAGCTGTAAACTTCCCTCCTATGTAGTCAGTTGTGTCCAAGCTGTCTCACTGGCCTCCATCTCCATGGTTATTGTATTGTTGAGAGGTTTTACTCAATTTCGGGCTCACTTGTCTAATCTGGTATCGTATGGAGATGGGAACACCGCCCAGAAGGCTTGTTATGTGTTTGTGTTTACCGTGCCAAGATGAGATTGGGCCGTGACCAAACAGTAGGCTGGCAAAGCCAGCTTTCCTCTGCATTTTCAAAAGCTGGAGGCTTCCTAAATTAACCTGACAAAAAGCTACAAAAGGTCAGGAGATAAGTGAACTTTGTTGTGGGAGGAGAAGAGCAAAGATGTATTTATTTATTTTTTTTGGGGGGGGGGGGGGGGAAAGCATTGTGATTTTTCGTTTTAATTTGTTTAATCAATTATCTCTGCAAGCTTAATATAATTATGTGGCATTAGTGTTATGTATTATACATGAGCAATTTTCACCTCCCACATATTGCAAGCCATGTAATTGCTTTGTCTTTTGTTATTCTTGTCTATATAAAATGTGTTTGAAAACTCGATTCAAAAACATTTTTCCTATGCCAATGCAACAGGAGGGCTTCGAAAGATAAATCTTAGAAAAACATTGGGTAGTAGATCTTGAGATGGTGCCCATCTAATGTAAGGTCTTCTGCTGTTGTTTTCCCCCAGGTCATTTCCCTTCAAACCTATTCTGATATTGGGCCTATTTTTTTTTCATATTGACATCCAGCACCATGATATTCAAACACACAACAGAGACAAAGACACACGTGAATGCAATCTGGCCGACGTGTTTGTTATTGTAGCCACCTTTACACGTTTTAACAGTTTAAAATGCTGAAAGAGGAACGAGACAGCATTTATCTGATGCTTGAGGGGGTCGTTGTGTATTGTAGCCATTGTGGTGTGAAAATGGGTTTACACCACACCGCTCTCAGTGAAGCACAACGTAATTGTTCATGACTTAGAATGATGTGGAGTGTTATACTCATTATTGTTCCGTTTCTTGTATTGTGTGTGTGTGTGTGCTTGTGTCTTTGACCTCCTCCATCTACCTAATGAATTGTACATGAAAGTGCATAGTCACACGATTATACCACTCCTAAAAACATTTGTACTTAAAAACACATTTGCAGACTGTATTCGTTTTCTAGATAGCCGTTAACTCCTTTTATTTTGAGTTAGTCTACAGCCACGATAATTCTGTTCATCAGGACGAAGATGACACAAATTGATTTCTATATCTACATACCAAGTAGCTTGTTGTGCTTGACTCCTTGTGTTAAGTAATGTACATTAGCCTTGGTCTGATTAGCTTGAAGCTAACATGTGCTTGGATATTAGCCCTAAAGATAAAGGGAGCAAGAGTGCAGAAGAAAAACAACGACAGACACACAGAAAGACTCTGTGATCCAGCTCAAAGACCTCACCCCATTAACGCCTAAAAAGAAAATTACTGCTTTTAATGAAGATAAGCAGGACCAGCCGACGCCCGTTCATGGCTAATTAGTCATAGACCCGAATAGCTAAAGATCAAAGGGTTTTCTCCCGTCCGTCTTATCTGGCTCTCACTGAGAGAGAGAGAGAGAGAGAGAGAGAGACAGAGAGAGAGAGAGAGAGAGAGAGAGAGAGAGAGAGAGAGAGAGAGAGAGAGAGAGAGAGGGAGAGACAGACAGACAGAGAGCTAGCGAGAGAGAGAGCGAGAGAGAGAGCGAGAGCGAGAGAGAGAGAGTGAGCCCAGCTGGAGAGAAAGACACTGAACAGTGTTCCAAGGCCATCTCTTTTGGGGATACAATTTTGATTTTTTTTGTCATGTTCTCGTCCGCTTGCCACTCTATTGGACAGGGCCAGTTCCGTTTTCTACCATAAGCTGTAAATTGATTATATCCTTTCGTTGGTAGCTCTTGTGTTATAGATCCCTGGTGTCTCTTGGTTGAGAGCATGAGCCTACCATTAGACGGCATAATTAAAGACAAGGTTCACATGTTAAAATACCCACTGAAAAAAGGAGCAGGTAAAATGAGTCTGCTTCTCTGTCTTGTCCAGGTCTTTCTCCTCATCCCTCCGTCTCACACATTGTGGTTTAAGGAAAGCTGGTTCCCTGTGCTTACAGATGGAACCACAAGTGTGCCACTGTAGAGTATGTGTTGCTAGTGAATAGGTTCTGTTCCTCTTGAGGAACAGAAGGCTGATAGGAGGTTGCTGTTCCTGGCTGTGGATATTTCACAATAAGGGCCAAAATACTGAATTAGACTCTCCCCATGAGCTCTACTATAAATACCACACAGTCCACTCTCGCCTCCACATGTTTTCCTCACACTGGCTACTCTGGGTTACAGAAAATATAAGTAATTGATTTCAAATGTTTATTTCAAACCTTTTTTCTTTGGCATTTCACCAAGATCCTTTGATATCATTGTCTCTAAGTAGATGGGTGAAGCATGCATGCATGTTAGATAGCATTGTTGAATATGATAGTTTCCACACTGATCAATATAAAACTACAGACCTATTTTGCACACATCTCTTCACGCCATCTTAAATAACCAGTTGAAATACAAATCTGTGATTTTTTAAGCTAACCTTTTTAACAAGATCTCCAGCACTCTGCTATGATTGAAATTGAGTTGTGTCAATCCACACAGACTTTTGTGTAGTTACACAGTTCTCATTATATGTACCCGTTGAGTTTATTTTTCACAGGCTCAGTGAAAACAAAGGACTAAAAACCCCACTTAGTTCAAATCATTAAAAAGAGGCATGTCCTACAGCAAACAAACATTTAGTCCATTCAGCGTCCTACTGCTACTGTAACAAAATGATCTCTATATCCCTGCTTGAGTGCTGAGTAACACTTCTGCTTGAGTACTTTGAAGACATAGGGGGGAGAGATGAAGGAAGACTACCAATAAAAAAGAAAAAGGGAAAATGTGCACCTTTCTTGGATACCACTTACCTCTGGAAGGATTATCAGTGTGTTTATGATAAGTCTCTGCCACCTCCTGCCTGACTCAAAGCACACGCTTGGTCCCCAGCTGTTTAAGCAAATAGCCAGACGTTCCAAGACAAACTCCCCACCTGTGGTTTGGAGGTATCACAGAAACATTCTCAAAAGATCACAGGAGTGTTTCTGCTAGCTTTTTTCCTTCCATTTTAGTTTTTTTGTCACTTGAAATGATTTGGTGTGTATGTATGTTAGCGATGACAAATGCACACATATTTGTTTATGTCAGCGTGTCTATATTGTGTTTATTTCTTATTTAATTTTTTGTCTTCTTAAAAAAAAAAAACATTATACATCATGTTTGAAAGAAGAAGCATCAAATTGAAATGTCTCACTTGTAGATTAGCAGAGTACACGTATTGCCGTTATCCCTCTAAGGCCCTCTTTGTTGGGCATCGCGTCGTGTGAACACTGTCAGTTGTTTTGTCTTGATGAGTTTTAAGCCCTTATTCATCCCTCTCGCTCTTGCTCTCGGTGTATTGGTTCCTACCCTTCTTACATACTGATTGTCTCCTGGAACAAGTAAGTCATGTTTGTCATTGCTGGATATTGTAGCAAACCAGGGGAGTCAGACCAGCCAATCCTGGCCCGAAGGCGGGTGCATCGACTTCAATTGGGGGAGGTGATAGAGGGAGTCTATCAGCCTGTCGAGGTGCTGCAGCCATGGCAGTGGTCACACCTGGAGCCCATCAGACAATCGGGCGAGGGCTTGAAGGGGAGCCAGCCCAAGGCCGCAAGGGGGAGAGAGAACCAGAGAGACAACGCTGGAGGAACGTTGCCCAAACAATTAACCTTTCCCTCTGCTAGAACCACTAGAACCACACTCCTTGAAGGACAACAGACCCTGGACGGGAAGACCCCTGATTTAAAGTTTGTCCCATTACCCTTACCCTGAAACCCTTTAGTAAAGACCAATTATTGTTAACCCCCAGTGTCGGAGTCCTATTTTATTGTGTATTGGGCCTTCAAGTCCCCTCGGTTGTGACGATATCTACTCAAGCAACATCTGGTTGAGGGGCTGAACACATTTTAAAACAATACTACCGCATTAACGATTATTCTTTCAGTCCCTCTCCAACTGCAAATGCTGTAGATGTTCAGTACCAAGACTGCACACAATAGTATTGTAATACACCTGTTTATGACAGATAAACAAAAGATTTGCCATGTTGCCAGAATGGAACATCCAAAAAAACTGGAAATCTAAATTTGAAAGAAGGGAAGCAACATTCCTAATCTCTCAATGGTATTACGTCATCTAATTACAACTCGTCTAATTAAAAGAAATTTAATTTATTGCTCGAATCTCCATAGGACTTTGTGTAAGAATATTTCATTGTGATGAATGTCAAGGGCCCACCCTGGGAATAACTGTGCCATTCCTTGACCTCACCTCGTTTAGAGGAGCGAAGACATGAGACGCTTTTAATAGTTGGGACGAGAAAAAAGAACACAACAAAAGATCCTTCTTATCTGAGGCAAAGGAAACGTGGGGGTCAGATGGTACAAAGGGGGGATGAGGAAAGAGGACTGGGTGCCAATGCTGCATCTAAAATAATGTTATCTCTTTTGACGGTCAAGATAGTATATCCTCCTCATCTTAGTCTTTTTTTTTTTTCTTTTCTCCCCATTCTGCTGTGTAATCTATTCTCCTCAATCCCAGGTCTTGAGACTTGCCACAGAGGGTACCGGGATCAATATTTGCCAAGTTTAAACCACAGGATTATCCGTCTGTCAGGGCGCCTAACAGAAGCTCTCATCTGTGACATAAATCTTGGCCTATCCTACTCCGTTTCAGAAGGTCAGACCTTCATACAGACTCTGTTATACACCTAAAAGGAAGAGCAGGGCTTGATAATGTCACTAGCTAACACAAAAGATATTCCAGTAAAAGTTTATTGAATTGTGTATGTTTTATATCATGAACTGTAGAAAAAAATAACTAAACTAAACAAACCTGAAGTCTACATCCAGTGTTTTAACTTCGCTACTGAACGTCAGTTCAGTTTTCGTGTTTTGCCTTAAACACAACCACTTATTTCAATTTGAAGCTGGTCATGTTTGACCTTGTTTTTGTGTGAAAAGTACAGGGTTGAAGTTTTAAAATACGGCAGCTGTGGTCTGTAAATCTAAAAAGTTTCTACGGGATGAAGTTGAAAGCAACAAACCTGTGTCTTCACAGGTAAAAACTATTTTAGCTTCTCTGTGGACTCTTTATTTCCATAATTGCAAAAGACAGGGGAGAGGTTTCATTAAGGGGCATCACTTGTTGACTGTAAAAGTTATAACGAGTTGTAGTCATAATATTTTCAAGAAGGTATGATAAACTAATTTAAAATGCATGCTTTGCTATTGTAATTAACATCCAAATGAACAGGTTAAAAAATACACAAGTGTGAAGCTATAGTATCTCATGACAATTCCTTGTATAAATAAAAGCAGTACCTGGAGCATCATAACTTAATTAGGAAACACACCAGTTTAGTAAACAAGACTTCATGGACACAGCCAGTGGCTCATTCTAGCCCATCCTTTCAGAATGATTACATGCACTTACACCACTTTGACAGACTAAAAATGAATCAAGCTTCATCTAATTTCACTAATTGAATCTTACTGGACTAATTACTTCAGACAAGTCCTTTATGTAGTTCAAACCACAGTTCCTCCACAGTTTTAATTCCCAGGTTGTCCATGTTGCCAAGTGAGTGGAAGTCAGTACATTACCAATGTGCAAATTGAAAATATGCCTTTTGACTGAGTGATTTCAGGAGCCTAAACAGAGTCACGGCACTGTTATCTATCAAATAGGGTCTCGTTCATGAGGGTGGTGTCCTTCGCTGCCAGACAAGGTCATCTGTCAACTTAGCATTAATCTCCCAGAGTGCAAAGGGTGGCTTGCAGTCGCCCTCAGAGAGTCTTGCGCTGTGTCGGTTCATTACTACAAACCTGGCTTCTGGTTTTATGTGGTAAACTGGCTATCACTCACTAGCCTTGCAGTGGTTATAAGCACTTTTTTTTAAAATTCCAAATCATTTGACAACCACGTTCACGTGATGTAAAAACCTAGCCTGAAGGCCGGGTTTTGCTTCCTTCAGTGCAGTAGTGTTACAGGTATGTCCCTGACTCACTGATGTTGGTGTCCATCACAACAAAGAACCAGCGTCCATGTTGGGTTTGTAAATCTGAAATGTTGTGCAAATACTTTAGGTGAGCAACAAGGGAATCCAAAGTTGATCATGCTCATCTGTGTGTCTGCCCACTGACCTCTGGTGGAAAGAAAACGGTTTAGTTTTAAACTGTCATTTCTCAAAGGGTGGAATGTCCTCCAAAACTGGCAGCCATTTTATCGGCTTCCTCGCCATTAGAGTCCAGTCTCAGACCCCTTTTCTTTTTTTCTACTACAACATTGACAAATTGAAATCTGATCTCATTTTACGAAGAATAACATATCCGGGGAAACACTCCCTTTTAAATATTCTCTTTTATTCTCTCCCTCTGTTTTTCCCTCTCTCGCTCTAGCACTTATTTCCCCTCTCTCTGTCTGTCTCACTTCATTTTCTTAATCCCAATAAATCCTCTGTGCTCAGAGGACATGGTCCAAGGGCACTGTGAGCAACAGAACCATATGACACAAGACCTCAGGATAATGACTGGGGAGTGAACAAGATTGTTTTATTCATAAATGTTCAATAATAGAATAAACACAGCAATTGTACCATTGTATGTCACAGCCTGACTCCACTGGGTCATTAAATTAGTATTTCTTGAGCATGAAACATAGTTGTATTTATGTTTTTATTCATTGGGTCAATGTTTTTTCAAACTTGCTTTAAAAGGTTCCTGCTAACTCAGATCAGTATCCCTTTTATGTGTTGCTTTATGAATGCAACTTCCCCAAATGCAAATACACATGAGAGGAGAAGGAGATTGTGGAGATGGAGAGTGTGGAGGAAAATGAGTAGTGGGAGAGAGAGGAGGATGGAGGAGACAGAAGAGGAGAAGGAGGAGTGGAGATGAAGGAGGAGAAGAAAGGTGGGTGTTGGTCCAGTTTGTGTCCAGAGAAAATAAACACGACTATCTCAGCCCATATCCACTAACACACAAGCACAGATCCCTCCCTGCAGCACAGAGCCAGGGCTCTCACACAACCCACACTCTACTTTCTGTCTGCTCCAATCATCTGCTTCCTCATGTGGCCCGGCCTCCTCCAGGACCCAGCCCAGCCTGGATCCCTGCTCAGGGCCAGCTGTGACAGATGCCTGGCCAAGGAAGCCCAGAACGGGCCTGGCAGAGCGCTCTGGATGAGGGGGATGATGACATTGAACCCTGTGGAGCTCCACAGTGGGAAGAATGATCCTTGCATGACCTTTACCCTCATGGCGTCGGATCTTAATAAATGTTTTGACTGTGCTGGTTGCTGCGAGCAATCGGGAGGATTTTTCTACCCGCAACACAAAGTTAGAAAACCTCCATCACCTGACTTAGCTGACTGGTCGTGACCGTGGATTTTGAAACTGATATTGAAAAAGAACAGAAATTATACTCGTAAATGTGTATGAATCATAGTCTACAATAATAGTTTTGTCATCCGTTTGAAATCTTGTACATTTCTCAGTAATGGAATGAAAAGAGTCCAATTTTCCATATCCAAGGACACTTTAACAAAAGACACAGCTCTTTATAATGACGTATATATATATATATAAAATGGGGGGGGGGGGGGGTATTCAGCGCTGGCCAAATAACACCAGCTCTCAGAATGAGCTACCTGGGAATACTTCAGACAAGCAAGAACTGTTGCCAATAAGAAACGGTGCTTTGCTAGACCACACCAACACACCCTGTGTGGCAACAGATGTAATATAAATGATTAAGAGTCCAAACAATGTGTATTGTTGACCATCCAAAACAATAGACGGTGTACAGTGAACTGTCACATTGATTACAAGGAGTGCTGGGGGTTTTTGTTACACCAATGAATTCCACCGTTTCGGCTGCATTAATGGGCACCATTAGCAGTAAAGGTTCCTGTAGGCTCTCACTACTTGAAATATTGGAATTGAAGCAGAATGCACGCAGGGTGTTCCAGAAGGTACAACTATATGCGTGGCAGCACAGCAGCAAAACTTAGGAAAGGTACCAGGAATTAGGACTTCATGGTTGTTGATGATATAGAACAACATGAGAAGAGAGAAAGCTCTGCAGGTTAACACGTCCGCATGAAGGAACACGTCACTCATGGTGAAATACACAGCCTAGCTTCCACAGACACCGAGCACAATTCGTCGGGGTTCAAGTTTGCAGTGCAGCTCTCCAAGCTCGCTGCAGGCTTTGGTCGGGTTTGTCTTTGGGGCACAGAGGGAGAGCGTTCCAGTGACACAGGCTGGTGACAGTGATCAAACTGTAGAGAGTTTAACTCTGCTGAGGATTACAGAATCATTAGTCCTCTGCCCCACTTATGCCACAAGCTGTTTTCTTAGAGCCCCTTTGGGGAGCAGGAAAAGACCTTTAGTGTCTCTACTGCGGTCAAAGGTTTCCTCTCTTGCCTTGCTAAGGCTTTGTTTTGTTTGCCTTTTTTTATTGACTGTCAGTTTTGATCTAACGTGTGTAGAAGACAAGGATTTCAACCCGTGTGAGAGTTGTTGAACACAGCTGAGCTATCTAAAAGGGCGGTGGGGCGATTTAAAGAAGAAATTAGTAGAGAACGTGAGATTGCTCTTCCTGAATTAAGGATTAACACATTTGAGAGAGAGATGAAGATCTGAGCAGGGGAAAGTGGATATTAACCTCCATATATTTTCGCTAAGAGTAATCGAAACAATTTGCTCTTTCAATTTGTGTCGCATTTTCTTATCAACTTGGGAACCCAGGGGACAGTGCCATCTTTAACCAGAAACAACGTTTAGATCGCTTTCAGGGGAAAGACAAATAGGGACAATTGTTTACATAACCTAAATGGTAAGAGGGTGTTAACCTTGATATCCTTGCAACCTTGATACCTTTTCTTATCTCCTGAATATGTCTAAGTCTTCTTATCAGAGACATTTATTTTGAAGCTTTGTATTTATTTTATTTTTTTCAGCAGCAAACACAAACACTGTAGATATACAACTTTGACATGAACATAAAAGTAGGAAATTACTGGCGAAGAATTGTGTAATTGGACAGCAACATAATTTCAAGAAGGTTATTGCTAGGGTTTGAGTTAAGATAAAGCTGGCAATATTATTATTTTAAGACCAAGTAGTAAACACAGTATCAGTGCCAAATTTGTGAGCTTTCAGAACACTTCCTGTTGATAGCTCCTCCCATTCCAGCACACTCCCTGTTGATAGCTCCTCCCATTCCAGCACACTTCCTGTTGATAGCTCCTCCCATTCCAGCACACTTCCTGTTGATAGCTCCTCCCATTCCAGCACACTTTCTTTTGATAGCTCCTCCCATTCCAGCACACTTTCTGTCGATAGATCCTCCCATTCCAGCACACTTGTGTCATGTAGTCTCATGCTTCCATGTATCCAGGCTGATTTGCTTAAATGTCAAGTTTAGCATTGTTATTGTTTTATTTGATTTGAATGCTTATCCTCGAGCCTTGGAAACACTGGCAGCCTCCAATAAGCAAAAAATAAATACATTGAAAATGGGAAGATGGAAGATGTGTTTCCAAAACTGTCGGTATTTGATGTCTTGTCATTTCAAATAGTGTCTTTGCTGGTATCTCCTCCTCCTGCAGAACAAGGCTCCCAGTGTTCCCCAGGGCTCCGAGGATCTTCACACCCAGGGAGATAAGCACCATCTGGTCTGTCACCAGCCAGACCCTGGCCTCACTGGATCTGAAACAGGAAACAGTCTCCATCTCCTGGTCTCCCTCCCCTAATCTTTCTCTCTATATCTGCCTCCCATTTATGCTCATCTCCCTCCCTCACCCCCCCTCCTTTCTTTCTCCTCCTCTCAGCAACCAGCTCTTTTTAATGTTGTTTGTTCTCAGTCTCTCACCCCTCCATCTTCTCCTCCGGCCTCACTCCCATCTTTCTTGGATGAAAGAAGAGAAGGTTTCTGGGCAGCTCTGCCGGGTTGTCTGGCTGAGGATGTGACGCACTCTGCAAGGCTTCCAGACCAGCCTTTGTGTCACGTTCAGACCAGAGAGACTGCCGGAACATGCTGGAAATCCATCTAAACCGTGTCGCCCGAATGGGTTTGAAGCGTTTCCAGGTTGTACATCTCCCCCATTCATTTCCGAGGAGGTTGTAATGTTGGAAACGCCTGCCATTCAGATTTGTACACATTGTAATCAGAGGTAATTTCTGCAGAAGGAATGGTACAATGCCCATTGTAATGTCTTGGTAACAGTCTTCTGTTTGCAAAAAATCTGCATGTAATCTCAATAAATTATATATAGCTGTCTGAACATAAGTATTTGGAATCTCACGGTGTGAAAAGCTATTATACCCAAAGATATCTCTTATTGATTTTGCAACAACATAATTATAGAAATATCCTCAAATAATTATAATTTGATCTTGACATCATAATGACAAAGGTATCCACAACCGATAATGCATTGATCTTGTGACATAACGACAGTTTTCACATAAATTGTATGAGTGTATAGGTTGATTTAATGTCATTGTGCCCATCATGATAAGGACAAGAGCAGTTCTACGACTCATAACGCTGTCAGAGGGTTGCAGAATGAAGACATTTTGCTCTTTCTAAAATGACAAGGAAATGTTACAATCTTCTCTCTCCAATTATCCACTCTGTGCGTCCTCTAGAACACAGCAGGCTACACACATAGATGTCTCAGCCTCATTTACCAGCTAATTTAAATGGTGTTTGCTTCTCAGATGACGTTATAGAGAATTAACCTTTTTTTTCCAACAAGGGTCATCTGGTTGTCTTTCGCTGTCATCCTGCCCTCCATCATTTCGCAGCCTCGTTATTCCCATGCAGTAATTTATTTGTTTGTGTATGCATGCTCGAGGGGGGGGGGGGGGGAGCAGTGAGGAGAGCCGGCGTGGTGAATGACTGAATATGGCGGACCATTAAAAGGTTACAGTCATCAATTACAGTTAAGAGAAGGATGGCGGATGCTGGAATGGAGTGTGAAATTCTGTTTAAAGGGGAAGATGTTGCAGCAGGAGGTTTCGAGGATGTAGGTCACCCCAGATTAAGATAAATGGCTGTCTCAGGAACCGGAATCACTCCTCCTTCTTCTCATTCCAGAAAGCACCACCGTTACACCAGGTAAACCAACACACACACACAACTGACAGGACATTGGGTCAATAAACATATTTACCTGTCACGGTTTTAAGATTAATTTTCATAATTACGTAAGGGTCCCTTCTCTGAGTGGACAGCAAATATGTTTCATTTTGCTTTCTTCTCGGAGGAGGGGGGGGGGGGGGGGGGGGGGGGGGGGGGGGTGAGTAAAACGTCTGTGGACCCCTCGTGAGGGGGATGCATTTAGATGTTTCCATTTTTAACCCATGCCCCATTTCAAACGTAATCAGTATTTTCACCGTGCTGATTAACAACTAATCACTTAATCATGTATTACTAATAAGCCTCTTAGTTTACTGTCATAAGGACCCCAGCGCGCTGGTCTTCTGGGAGATGTTAGTGACAGAATAGCAAATTGCGAGCGGTTTTCAAGGCTACGCTGTACCGTCACAGGCCTGACCCTCTGGAAATGAGAGGACTGTCAGAGTGCCAGGCCCTTCGAGGCCCATTAAAACATGCAAACATGGATCATTCTCCGTGGTGTTTCTCCTGAAGCGCATGAAGGTCACAGGATCAAAGGCTTTTGGCGGTGACTTCCTCGGTGCCTGATGAGCTCTCTTGGGTCTCATTGATTAGCCAATGAGGGACAAGGGCAACAACATTGAACAGATCAAAACAAACGGACTTGTCTTGCTTCAGATGCAGAAAACTTATTTTTCTCTTCAGCCCCTTCACCTCGAGGGAAGACCTTCGAACCTCATCTGTGGAAATCTGGTACACTGTTCCTCGAGAATTGCTGGTGAGCTTTCACCCAAGCACACAACACTCAGACTTGGAGAAGCTTCCCTTGAGATATTCCCTCCTGATCACGCGGAGGGCCCAAACAATTTGAAAATGTAGCCAGCTTGATTGCCGAGCACAAGTGAATTGAGTGTTTCAAAGACAAACCCTTTTGACAAAGTTCTCCAGGTAGAATTAGGTAAATAATTAACACTTACACAGCATACATTAACACTTACACAGCATACATGAACACTTACACAGCATACACAAACACTTACACAGCATACATGAACACTTACACAGCATACACAAACACTTACACAGCATACATGAACACTTACACAGCATACATGAACACTTACACAGCATACATGAACTTGTTTTTTTTTATGGTACAGTGTGCCCTTTAACACATGTACATGAGATTGCACAGGGACTGTTACAGCGTGTTTCATAAACGTGAAACACTTTAGAATTAATCATTTGAGTGTGGTGTATCTTAGACTCATAGTAAGGACAGAAATGAAAAGAGGAGGAGGAACAAAGTGAGGAAGTGTGGAGGGAAAGATAACATGTGGGAATGTGGCACTTTATTATTTGCTGTTGTATCTTTCAGTGTCACATGATCCATTGATGATGCTTGGCGATGCAGAGGCACACACACACACAGAATATGGGAAGACAAATTCCAACTAATTCTGCCTGTACAACACATACAAACATCCTGTGACTCGGGCCTAATATATAAATGTTATTTCTTAGGGATTCTTTTGAAATGACTTGGATAACAGTCACACTGATGTATTCAAAAAGAGGTGGCAAGTAAACAAGTATCTTAGCGGTGAGCCCAAACAGACTGAGAGCGAGCCCATTACGGATGCACGAAGGGAGAAGTGTGTTTTGCCCATGCCCGTGTGTGCTTAGCCGAATGGCAATCTGACACAAATCCCAGAGTAAACACACAGCTTAGGGCTCCCGGAGCCTGTCATTCCAGAGAGGTGTCTGTGCCTTAAGAACAGGCAAACAACCAACAAAACAAACCTCATGAAACTTTCCCCCGTGTAAACAAGTGTCCCGGCACCCAACGCCAGCTCCACATGAGAACCAGGCCAGGCTGCTGACTCACCCAGACCAGACGAAATGGATGGCAGAGGGAATGGTGAGGGATGTGGAGGATGAGGTGGTTGAGAGACAATCGAGGGGGATGGGAGATGGTGGGGGAAAAAAAGATGGCGTTTGGAAAAAGGGGCTGCTTGGTAATGACTCGCTCCCCATGACTATGTGCCAGCACTGGAAGCTCAAGAACAACAGAGAGGCTTACATCTGGGTATCAGTGCAAAGAGAGGCTCTAATCCCCGAGTGAGTTTAGCATCGCAGAGTAGATGCTAAACAGTGCCTGTGTGTGTGCATCTGGATGTGTGTTTACATTTTGTGTGTGTGTGTGTGTTTTTGTGTTGCGAAAAGACAGCGAGTGGCTTTGTGCTTGTGTTTTCATGTGTGTATACAGTATATTTGTGCGTGTTTGTGTGTGTAATATAAAGAGAATGAGTAATTTTGTGTGTGTGTGTGTGAGTTTTTGTGCATGTATATGCGTGCTCCAGCTTACGGCAACGTTGGTCAAAACGAGACCCATGGGCATTGTTCGCACTGCGTAGCGAGAAACACAGTTTGGGATGAGTAACGGAGGCCTGGTGTGGACTCAGACACAGGGACACCTCGAAGTCCTCTGAACTAGTCTCATGCATACTTAATAAACAAGGGATGTGGAGACCAGGGGAGTTCTGAGACTAAGGATGTGTGGTCGAGGAAACTAGTGAACGTGTTTAGGTAGAGGGGAGCATTTTTTGAGGGGGGTTGTGTGCATACATTTGTGAAGTCGATGCTCCATTAGCGATCTGATGTGATCAATTCATTTCCTCATATTTTAGAACAGAAACTAAACAGATTGTAGATGCATGTACAATTCAGAATTGTTTTTCTGTGTCTTTACATTTTGTAATTTAGCAGACACTCTTATCCAGAGCGACTTACAGTAAGTACAGGGACATTCTCCCCGAGGCAAGTAGGGTGAAGTGCCTTGCCCAGGGACACAACATAATTTTGCACGGCCAGGAATCGAACCGGCAACCTTCTGATTGGTAGCCCGATTCCCTAACCGCTCAACCATTTGACCCCCCCCCCCCCCCCCCCCCCCCCCCTGTCTTAATATGGAGTCGGTCACCACCTGAGAACACATCAAACATGAGATGTGAGCACGGCTACGTTTGTGCTCGAGTGTGGTGGCGGAGAGGAAGGGTCGATTCTCCGCATGTGTAAAGGCAAGGGGGATTATCAACAGAGCAACTGTAGAAGCAGATAGGGCCCTTGGTGAGATGACGACCGCTGCGACAGAAGAGTGTGACACAGACATATCTGGTGGCCCAGGATTAGGAGTGCTGACCACTCTCAGTCACGAGAGACAGAGCGACAAACTGGCTCAGTGATGCCTCACCCGTGTGCTCCCCTTGAAGGAGAGAGAAGGTCACCTAGACTGACACATCCTCAGAGACAGTACCGTGCAGATGGCAACCTAGAAATCAAACAAAATCCCACTATACTTTAAGGAGTCTTATTTTAAGTTCAGTCTTCCAACTTTACATGACTTCTAAAAACTACCATGAGAGGGCTCTTCAACAGACCTGTCTTTTTCAGTCAAATAAAAGGGTTACTTTAAGTGACTTAATTGATGCCGATAGGTGATCCAAACATTCTATGATATATTCATCACAGTTAATTATGGAGAAGTTTCGAAGGTGTTTTGATCTACTAGCAAAATATATTGTTTGTCCTTGTTTCTAATCCATTAAGGGATGAGTCAACCATTCCATTTGAAGCCAGGAATTAAAGTAACGTAATTTGGAGTCTAGAAGGTAACAGAAAATATTCTTAGCTAAACAAACAATTCTAGTCTTAACAGTTTGGCACAAACATTGTCCTTTCAGTATCTACATCTAGGCTTTAGCGTTAGAGAGGCAGCTGGACAATGATATCAGGAAGTTCAATATTCAATTCAACATTAAACTATACATTTAATTTAGAGGAGAAAATGTATCTTTGACTATTCAGCATAACATTTTTACATTACTCATACTTATTGTTTGTCCGTACATTTAAAAGTCTTGAGACAAAATAGACAGAAATATATTAGACATTGTGTCATGGATGTAGAGGTTACCTTTACTAACCATCTGCAGTAGCAAAACACTATCAGAACTATATATTGTACAGGACCCAAACAATTGAAGCTATAATCCTCATTCTCCCACTTGTCTATCTCCCAAAACTAGATTTCCCCATGGACAATTCTAATGAGAGAATGAATGCATGACTGAATTTTAATTTTTCATTCGGAGTGCAAGCTGGATATTTCAATCAACACTACAATAGCTGTCATTAGCTTGGAAGCACAGCTACAGCAAGACCCTTTGTTGTGACTCATTGAGTTCAAACCCCATCATAACCGCATAAAAATGCCTCAGAAATTCTGAAGAAATACACGATACGAAAACGGACAACTTGGGACGCCTCTGATGGTAATTTACTGTAGCTGTCATACCAACGGCTCTCTCTTGTTATCTATGCTTTTACTGTTAGAAGTAGTGCCAGGCTTTGACCCCGTAGAGCAACTTGTAAATCTGTATGAAATTACAAGTTTACATGTTTTTTCCGCCTTTCTGTGTTCTTTACGTTCGGCTTCCAGTAAGAGGCAGGAGCGTCAACAGACTGTGAAATGAACTCATTTAGTCAAATTGTGAATTAATTGGGTGTGGTTTAGGAATATCATCCCCAGAAAATGATTTTCTCTCTCTCTCTTCTCTCTCTCTCTCTCTCTCTGCCTGTCTCTCTCTGCCTATCTCTTCCTCTTCTTATTTCTTTCTGTCTTCCCATTTCAGCTGCAATTGTGACAACTAAACCATAAATTCTACTTTGGAACTGTCAGAGTGGAATTGCCAATTCATTATATTTGCGGCCATTTTGAAGACGCTTCCGTAGGCACGGTATGCTGGTTTTCAAAAGGAGTGTGGAAAACTACTGTTTGTCTAATGACTTTTGTTCCAGTCATTAGCTCTGCAGTAGATTCCTCAACATGCTACAAAGCTACCCAGCCCTGCAACTGCAGAATGAGTAACGGACGAACTTCTTTGTAGAACAGGAAAACACAATTACTGTGTCTTTAGGAAAATGAGCTATGCAGAGAAAGTAGAAGTTTCTCATCAATATTTGATCAAGAATGCGGGAAATGTCACAGTAATTATGAAAGCATCAAATGTGTTGACATCATGTTGCAACATTCCAGCAACTGGTGAGGGGATGGGTTGGGTAATAGTGACACATTGAGACAAGGGATCAAAGATATCACCTTATTTGGATCAACATTTTCTACACATAACACTGATCGAACTGAAAAAAAACCTGAGAAACCTTGGATTTGTTTTCACTTTTAATAAGTAATGTTGATTGCAATAAGTCTTTGTTTTTATTCATGTTACATTGTATTAGCTGAAGTGTAAATGTTTACTGTAGCCTTTACGATATTTTCTCATATGAAATATCATAATAAATTAAATATGATACCAAATCCTGCATTACCTTCCTTCATCTCAACCACCAAGATGCATCCGGTATCTTGTCAGGGTAGAGATATTCCATCCCAGAGCACACAATTTGCTGTGTTTGTACAGAGGAGGTCTTCTGGCTTGACCTTTGCACAGATGTCAGTCCAAAGCATGGAGAAGAAGAAAAAACTAGAAAAAAAACAAGTTTGAGTGAATGCCAAGCACAAATCCATGTCAGCCGGTGTCTGGGGAAATATAGATGAGGGAGAGATGTGGGGAAGCAGTGAGTGTAGGGTGCTTGACTGCAGAGCACCATCTGGTTCCAACCAGTCCCAATTGGGCTATTTTTGAGCTCCTTCAATAAGTGGGCTATGGCTTGCATGTCGCTCTGTTTTCTTCAAATTGACAGGGAAGGCCTGCACTACATTTCCCCCCTGCTAGCTTGTCAACATTTGGTACTCTGTGATAGGCTACCAATTACCACACGGCTGGAACTGGGAGAAACAATGTCCACTCAAAACATATTTCTGGAGATTGATTGGCAGTTCTCGATGAGAACTTTGAGAAGGAAAAAAAGCTTTGGCAGAATATTACCAGTCAACAGGACAAGGTCGATGGCCTTTGAAGTTTAAATCTTGCAAAAACAGTATGTAAGTCCACAAAGGTGACAGGTAAAATGTCTTGATGGGTTTACTGTCTTCTACTTTCCTCTTACTTAATCTCAGTGAGAGATGCCCTTTCAGTGATGGCCCTGATATTGCCGATGCTCAGGCAAAGACACATAATGAAGGTGAGGAGACAATATAATGAAGGTGATTCATCAGAGAGATCTCTGCTTGAACTCACTCACTGAGGACAGTGTCGTCATGGTTTCACGGGACCAAATCCTGCTCAGGTTCCATTCTTAACACCACTGATTGATATGTAACTACCACAAAGCCTGGTAGCAAAGTCATAATCGTTGCAGTAAAGACTTAGGTGTATCAGCGTTTTACCGCGCTTAGGAAACACCTGAACACCTGGTGCTGAAGAGCAATGTGAACAAAGAGTTTCTGGAGTCAAAAAGTAGAATGTGTAGTTTTTTTTTTTTTTTTAAGAAGAATATGAATATGAATAAGTCATTCGTGGGAGTAGAAACTCACTCGTCAACAAACGGTCCTGTATTTGATCCCGGCCAAGTGAATCAATTTTTTATATGTTAAGAGTTATCTTAACAAATACTTGTAATGCGTAACCATAGCTACTCTACAGAAGTGAAATGCTTGAGCCTAAAGCAGTTGCAATCCGAGAATGGCCTGGTTCTATTCTATTTAATGGCAACACATCTTCCTGTGCAAGGTGTGCTAGTTAGCACGTTGGATTTTCTACAGCTAAAAATAACTAATTACAAATGACGCCTTTCCTAAAGTGACCAATAGCAAAAATATCCAATCCACCAAGCATCTTAAATGCTTGTGGAAGACGCCGTGTCAAACATGAATAGCACAGCGTTCGTTTTTGGCAAAACACCATCTTGACCTCTGTTCTTGGAGTAGGTGTTCTTTAAAAAAACTAGCGTACTTGGCAGGGTGGCTGGAATAATGATGGGGAAACCGAGGAACCAACGGAGGAGAGAGAAAGGGAGGAGGTGGAGAGGTCCGATCCATCTCTCCATAACCTCTGGGGTGGTGGAAGCCTCGGTACAGCATGAGGGCCGGCTTAATGAGCAGCTACGCCAGGCTAGCTGCTTGCCAGCTGCCTCTTCAAAGCTAACGTTAGCCGTCTCTCCTTGTCAGTCTAAGCAGAAGATGGTTGTCCTCCGCCATTACCGCCTGCCTGGCCTCCAAGCTGCCGGGCCTGGTGGTGCCAGGTGTGCAGGGCGACTCCTGTCATCAGCCCTCTTCAGAAGGGGGAGGACAGAGCTGTCACATCCACCTTCGCTCTTCTCCTTCCCTCCACCCCGCTTTTCCCCTCTTCTCCCTCCCCCCTCTCCTCATTGATGCGAGGGATAAGGCATCTCTGTGGATTCGACTAGATTTTTGTAGACACCTCTGACATCAAGATTGTACAGATGCTAATGGGATTGTTAAGTAATCATTCTAACTGTAGGCTATGATATGGGTGTTTATATTACACAGTGCATGTTCCCGGTGGACAGGTATTTAGATTCACATGATTTTGGCAGAGAATGGTCAACCCATGTATTGCCTTTTTGCTGTCTTTTTAAACTGTTTTTTTTTCCAGTGGAATTGCTTGTGAGTAAAGTGCTGGACCCATTATTTGAACTGCGGCAGCATTGAAGTAACAAAAAGGAAATTTGCTTGACCTTTCCCATGTGAATATATCATTGTCTGGATGTATAAATGAGAGGTCCCTGAGTTTAGAACTCTTCCCCACTGTTGTCCCAGAGTCTGACTCAACTACATTCTGTTATTCCGAGACAGGGTTGCGGGGTTGGCATCGCGGGCCTATCCAAAATGTCAAGCAGGAAGCTGCTACACCGTCCTCAAATTAAGGATGGGTGTGTGTAATGACCTCCAGAGGACTAGGCTGTGCTCCTGTCTCTGTCACCGGTTATCTTACACCAAAGGTCCCCTCAATGACAATTTATTATTGCTCTCCCTCCACTGGGATGACACTGCCATCCTTCTTGTGAGAGTGCCAGCGATCTGTGTGGCTGGGGGGCCCTAAAAATAGCCGCCTCTAGCCAAGGAGAGGAGGGCTGGGAGCGGGTGACGAGTCTTCCTGCCAGTAACCTGATCCATGCGAGTCTCCTCCTCTGGCTCACCCTCTGTCATCCTCTGCACAGACTCATCCTCTCCCTGCCCTCATCCTCTCCCCCCCCCCCCCCCCCCCCCCGATGGAATACGCACACGCCTGTATGTCACTGACCACGTTCATGTCAACTAAATACATACCGACCATCATGCTTAATTGAAACAGAAAGTACTGCAGAGCTTATACTGGGAGATAGATGGGAGCACTCAGTCCTACCTTTGTTTTGCTCTATAACCTCTGAGAGCAGAAGTTAGAAGAATCTCTGTGACACTGATAGACACTGTCCAATTATATGGTTGTTCTGGGAAGAACAGAGTTTCACCAGCCCTTATACAAGTACCTGGTTCGGGAAAATGCAGACAATTGTCTGTTAAGCAAATGTCATTGGAAGGGTATTCCTTTCTTGTTACGGTCTTAAGTTTCAAGACACAAGTAATTTCCTGGATCGACGAATAGCATTGATTTGAGGTGCATTGAAGTCACCATTCAATCGTATTGCCAGGGAATGCAATCAGGCATCTCTAGCAGTATTGATTTACAAAAAATAAAACATAAATAAATATTGCGTTAAGACTCGGCGAGGAGGGGGGGGGGGGGGGGGGGGCGTGCAGATTGTATCTGACCATGTCTTATTCAATGATTTTGATTTCCTGATCTGCCGTTTTGGATCTATTGTTGCTTGGTATGTCAGGTATCACTAAGTAAGCAATGTACCAAGGTTATGAGGTAGAAACTTGGCATTTGTATTTCCAGGATGAAAACTGAAGCAAACACACTTACCCAGTGCACCTTTTAGCACCGCCTCCGGAAAGAAGGACACCTGGTTTCTACTTTCCCGCCTAAAACAGAAGAAACAACGTGTAGGCTACTCTCCAGAAACCCTAACGATAAATTCAGACAACATTTCGCAATGACAGAAGGGAATTTACAAAGTGAAGCTTGCACATGAAGACATACCTCCGTATAAGTTAAATGTATAACTTTTTTTTTTCTAATTCCAGAATCAATATTCCTCATCCGTTATTTGAACCTGAACACAATGAGGTTTGATGGTATGATGAACGAAAACATCAATATCTAATATCTGCTGGGGGGGGAGAGAAACAGAGAGAGAAAGAGACAGAGAGAGAGACAGAGAGAGACAGAGAGAGACAGAGAGAGACAGAGAGAGAGAGACAGAGAGAGAGACACAGAGAGAGAGCGAGAGAGATGTATGTACTGACTCATTGTCAGTTCTTGGCTAGCTCAGCATTGCATGCGTGCAGTCTGTCACTGGTCACAGACGTGTTCTTACCCCATGCAACGATGTAAATCACCCGTCCTTGTAGAATAGCGGTTAAAGCCATTTAACATGGCGGTCCGACCTATGTCCTCCTACCTGTCGATAGGACCCCGAGGGGTCAAAGGTGAGGCCTATGAGTGTCCCTGGTGGATTAGCGGGTAATGGCTCTGTCAACAGAAGGCTCTGGAGGAACATGGCCTTCTGGTGATGAATGGGTTGGGTGTCGGAGAGAGCATGAGGGACACCGCGGTGCTACAGACTTCTCTAGTGCTGCTGCCAGCGTTGAGCATAGCAACCGACACAATATCCTTTCACAGTGGGAATCTGACTAAAGCAGAATGCAATCAAGGAGGTGGAAGAGTGTCGTTGCATTTAGGTGATTTGGAGTGTGTCTGTGAAAACAGCAGTGTTTCAACGGGAAGACTGTAATTTAACATGCGGGGAATGTGAATCGTCTTTGGTGTTTACCCGAGTTATTTTTGTGTTTTGATTTGGTTTCATAGTCTACTCAGGGCGTAGATAACGTAATTGGGTGCTGCAGATAATTATTTAAAGTCACACGGCAAGGTATGACTGTGCTGTGGAGGTTACTTTACCGTGTTTGAACTGTTAAATATATTAGGTACTTTTTGTTATTGGGTGTGTGACTCAATAATATTCCAAACACAGTGATTAAAATATTGATTAATGGTTACGTCAGTGTGATCTTACTGGGTCCCAGGTCCCTGCCCAATATACAGTAAAACTATCTGAGCTGTATTAATTGGTCTCTTGTTTCAACAACCCTGCAACATAACTGTCTTCATCTCAGAGTCTGAAATACAAAGTCTACAATCATCAAGAGGCAATCTGTTAAATGAAAACATAGCTTTTCAATGAACACAACATATGTGATAACAAAATAGACACAAACAAACAAAACATGTATTTATAAGAGATGAAGTTCTGTCAGCTTGATGATATGTTTTGATAGAGCTGAACCATGATGCTGTTATAATAAATAGTTATAGAGCTCTATTTTTGTTCAACTTAAACTTTTCCATGGGAAAGCACCCTTGTGTCATGTGGTAGTTCCCGTAACAGCCACAAGACCAGCCGGGTTTGTGATTTTGTAATATCAATAATTTAAAGACTCAGAACTTTCCTAGAATTCAGCCACCCCATCACCCCCTCACCCACGCGATCGGGCCTGCTGCTTTGTTTTTCTCCCAGGTAACAGGTAATCCACATAGCTGTTGAAGGCACGGGGGGGGTGAGGTAATCAGAGCCATTGAAGGAACCCAGGCCCTGTTGCTATCAGGTGGAGAGCCCAGCACATATCTCATTGCAACAAGCCTTTCCCGAGGGGAGCCAGCCAAGATGTAATGGGCTTGAAGATTAGAATCCCCAGCCGTAGAGACAGTGCCCTCCCCCGACAGGAACTGAAACAAATCAGTCAAAACCGCAGGTGTAGGGGCCCCAACATGCTTGCAAACCCAACACACTCCAGATGCGAGACTGAGTTTGTGTGACTTGGCTGGGCTCTAAAAACCAGTGAGTTGGGATGTGAGACTTGTTGAGGGGTTGGATATTTTAGTGTGTAGACCTTGACATATGGCAGAAGCCAGCTATGGTTGACTGAAGGGGATTGAAGCTCCAGCTATCCAGAGAGGGGGGATAGGGTTGGGGTAAGTTTGCTGTGGAGAGGGTTAGGTTTTTATGGATAAGGTTATACTTGGGGTTTGTTATGGATAGAGTTAGGCTTAGAGGTTGGGTTTGCTTTGGAAGGGTTAGAGGTTAGGTATGTTAAGGGTAGGAATATGATTGAGTTTGCTGGTGAATATGGCAGGGTAAGATTTCCTATAAATCCCAGAAATGGGCAGAAGGAACATTGGAGAGATGTGAAATGCAGTCGCACAGCATTTTAAAGGATTGAGAAAACAAAACAGAAAAGTTGTTGTATCCTTTGTCCAAGAGGAACATTAAGCAATTATATATCCACTCTAAGTTATTGCAATTATTACAATATGACCTACCCATTAAATACTAACTCAGAAATGAACAAAATGATAACTGGTGATAAACCGTCCATCTCAGTCATGAATCATACATTTTATCCAGAGGAAAGAAAAGGAAATTATGTCAAGAAAATATGAAAATGGCTAGGGATATAATTTCTTGATAAGACTTAGCTGGATATTTCACTGTGAATAATAATTTCTTTGAAACATCGTTAAATTGTAATGTTCTATTTTAAGTGACAATATTCATTTTAATGTCAGAAATAATTTTCAATTAAATGGATGGTGTAGAATTGTACTTTAGACCTGGGGGAAGATTTCGCTAGGATGTATGCGATAATGCCTTGACTCAAAAGTGAAATATGTTTCTTTATATTCCATCATAATGGCCTAGTATTAAACTAGGGTATGGTGAGTATATGGTGTATTGGGTTAGGGTTAGCAATATGAATTCCCTTTTAGACCAATGTATCAAATGTTCTGCTAAACGTTTCGTTAAAGAATATAGTGTTTGAGTGTTGTAGAGGTGGTTAGAATCCATGTCCTGTCCTTGAGCTCATTCTGGAAATATAGTTCCTGGACACAAGGGCATACTTTCAAATCACAATCTGCGGTTGAGTTGTAAGTAGTCTTTTCCATTCTAACCTCTCTAATTTTTCAGGAAAATACAGTTTAAGCAAATGTCCTGAGTGCCTGTGGAATCAATTCATTTCACCAAGTTGCCATCACATACCTTGTTCAAAGTCACAATTTCTTACACTTAATGGTTTTCTCTTTTTATTTCATGGAGTAAAGACTACTACTGTAACTAAAAACACAAAACACAATGGTACAAAAAATATTGACGTATTTTTTGTGAGTGTCAGGATGATTCCTTGGTTTTTGTGTCTGTTGTGTCAGTTTCCTGACAGCCCTAGTTCATTGTTGTATGTGGTCCACAGTGGAAGGACTGGGCAGATGGTAGAAAAATACATGCAAGTCTGTTGTGATCCCCATTTAGCTTCTTCACCACTGACTGTTTCACCACTGACAGTATTACAACTGACTGTTTCACCACTGACAGTATTACAACTGACTGTGCCACAACAATCATTCGAAGTGTGGCTGGTTGGTTTCTTTAAAGAGGAGGATCTGTCAAGAGTCTCAGATGTATCTGAAGAATATCCGATAAGAAAAGGATAAAAGTTAATGTGTGTTTGCATGTCTATGTGTTTATCTATTTGCATGGGGTTTGGTCAACTCCATCATAATGAAGCGTGACAACGGCGCGCATACGGAGCAAGAACATTGACATCCTGAAAAGATACTGTACAAGGCGAGGAGAAGAAGCCGTCTCAAATGAACAGTTCTCTCCAGTTATCACTCGCCAAGGAGAAGGCCATTCCTGAGAGGACGACGGCTCCAGTACACAACAGCTGCAGTGCACCAATTGAAAAGAAAAGACATTTGAAATGCAGGACGTGGGTCCTCTTTGTAGCCAGGTACATGTTTCGGAGCACACACCCACACTATGTCGTATAGTGAACATGATGTTATATCAAGTGACATGTTGAGAGGGATGACCCTTAGGGCTGCGATGCTTTTAGTACTTGTCCCCATTACACAATCTCTCACACACACACACGCACACACACACCACTCCCAGTTTCCATGGTCCCAGTAAGAGCTTTTTGCCCTCCACTCTAACAGCCTTCCTATCAATTTTGCATCAGATTCCCCTGCTTGACCTTCCTGCACCATCTAACTCAGAAGGCTAAGTAAGCGCTTAGGGACACCTGTGCGACCTGTCTGACAAGTGGATTGAGAGGCAAGGTCACAGTCATGTACCTGACAGAGGGACCATTGACCTGCGGGAACACCAACAGTCACATTTCTGCTCACAAACACTACTCCAGCGTCAGATTGAAAATAATACTTTTTATTGATGAATGGGTTAAGGACTGTGGTCCGGGAGCTTTTTCGTATTTCACTGTCTACCATACATAGATTGATCAATAAATAACGATATAAATAAACCTTATTGATCCAAGAAGGGAAAGTACACTAAATAGAGCTAGTTAAAAGTAAATGTTGGGCCAAAACGTACCTATCAGAATCAATTTTACTAACTTCAGTGTCCAGGAGTGTCCTCTCCTGTGACCAGAAGGGAAAATCCTCTTAGAGAGTAACGTGCTCAAGAACTTCTGTGATTGAGAAGGTGTGAAAACGGTATGGCGTAGCAGATTTGATTGCCCAGATTTCTCTGTCCGTCGCCCATCCTGGGAACCAGTCACCTTCCGTCTTTTCCACAACCAAATGTTTAGTGTGTGTGTGTGTGGGGGGTATCTTTTTCCTCTTTGTCTTTTTTTAAAGAAACTATCTATTTTGCTTGAGGCAGAAGGCTCTCTGGTGATTTGAATGTTATTTTACATAGCCTAGACCTGCTATCCACAACTGATAAACTTCTCAGTATGCAAATGTCAAGCAATTAAGGCTGTTACACAGCCTGGAGAGCCTTAGCATTTGCAGGCTCACTTGGTGGCTATCGTAACTCACTGGACGTTTTAAAACAGCTCTTTCCAAAAACAAATATGAATGTATACTTTAAACATACAATACCTGGGACGTGACACTTTCAAATGTGTGGTTTGTAGACATTATTTTAGGGGTTATGGTTTACAGGCAAAATCATTTGTGCAAAAAAAAAGGCTTGCAGTGGACTGCCTTCTAACCTCATACCTATGGATCACAGTTTCCACACAGTGCTTTGCTATAGTACACATTAACTACAGTACTTTATTGCATTCACATAACGTTTGATGGAGAATCCTAGAGTGTGAATCAATGTTGTGACCATCAAGTTATATTGACACTTAGGATTATGCATGAGTCATTCAAGAGTGATAATTGTGTTTGACAAGTAGTGCTATTTGTCTTTTACAGTGGTTTTGTTTACATACAAAAACAGGACAATTGACTGACTCAAACCAGAATTAAAGCTGTAGTTGTTCAATATTTGCTCTTTCAATAACTGACCATATTTGATATATAATTCTGACAACGTATCAGTTGCTTCTGGGTGCAGATCCGGCATCACATGAAATAGTTTTAGGGAATGGAATCAAAAATGTTGTGAATATATTTTCGTTTTTATAGCTAAGCTTCTTGTCAAGTCTGCCGTATCAGCCATACATCTTTCACAGTAAAGTAATTGGTTAGACGCAGCATGCAGTCCATTAGCTGGCGGTGAGTTGGCTATTAAACTTGCATAAGAGCGAGATGGGTAGTGCGACAAGCTTTGTAATGTAATTGCTTCTCCACAGTGCCAAATATGGAATTACTTTGTGTCATGTATCATTACAAAGGCAGAAATGCCAGTCTGCTTGCCTGAGCTGCGCTCTGTTATATTGATATGCAAGATCTGCATAAGCCACCGTGCATGAAATGTCTAACTATATGACGCACAAGAACGGAATAAACATTTGCACACACACTTACACACACACACACACTCACTATATAAAACCCTACATACAGTATTTTGCATGACCGATATTTTAAAAGAGGTTAAGTACTTTGCATGAAACAGTAAATGTCAGAAGGGGTTTCCAAAGATCTTCAGATGCATACTATTCTTTCTCTAAATGAGTGCATTTGTTTGTTGGCTGTACTACAGAATTTTTCAAATAACGGAATGGTCCGCCAAATGTGAGTATGTATTGTGCATGAGATACCCTTATTGTATTCAAATGTCACAAGGCAAGACAGAAAGATAGCTACTCAAGGATTACACCCCATGAGCCAATCACGTACCCCATTGGTGTGTCAGAAGTACCTAACAGTCGCTACTGGTAACTTAGATAGCCAGCAGGAACGATAGTTAGAAGTCGAGGGACACTGTCAAGTCGTAATAACTGGCTGCCTAGATGGCGATGTAAGCACAGCCATTTGCCCTCTGGCGGTTGCAGGGCCAGTAACTAAGTCACTGGGAAAAGGCACAAAATGATCATTCAAATCACTAGGAAAGAGGTAGAATACCATGCCGTACATGGTCAGCAGATTAAACAAGAAACAGCCTTGTGAAATGTGTCTAAACTTTCTAATTCAAACTTCTCTCTGTGGTTCACTTTTTCACGCGTCATACATTATCTCTTTTTGTCCAGAAGAGAAAGATCAAATGACGCAATTCCGAAGATGCTAAAACAACAAAGAAGCGTATTGATTGGGTCCAGCAAAGGAGTCTCCCCCAGCCAGAGTGTGTTGTTTCAGAGGATTTGTTTTTGGATTCCTGGCGCGAGCGTGACCCCCGCCACATCCGCTCGGTCGGAGTCTGCAAGCTCTCTGATAAGAGAACCAGGGAGGGATTGAATATTTGATTGTGTGAGCAAGAGTCCTCTGTCTGAGCAGCACCTGAGAATCAACTCAATCAAAACAACAACAGCAGCAACACGAAAGCCAACAGGAGGATAGCGGATTATAAAAAAGATACACACATATATATATATATATTTATATTTATTCAACATAAAGCAGTTTTTTTTTAGGAATTCTCTAACTTTAACAGTTTAAATACACATGAGGACGGACTCTGATGATAGGCTAAGAGGGGAAAGTTGGAATAAAATTAAAAGAGGAACAATGTGATCACATTTATAAGATTAGCCTGGTCCTAGGCACAAATCCTGTGTTTTGGCTCAGATTGTTTTAGGTTACCTGTCAGGCCTGAATCCCCAAGGCCTTAACTTCTAAGTGTGAATGATTTCACAGCATTCAAATCTTCACATTGTTTAGCGTGTCAAGATAAGAGCACTATAGGAGGCATTCCAGATTAAGAGGGCAGTTTATTGTGATGGAGGTTACAGTGGCGAGGCGAGATATGAGTGGGATTACAGATAAAGGAAAAGTCCAGAAATACTTCGGGTACATCCTAACATTGACTCTGTGACACCCATTTGGAATGCTGAAAAACAGCATAAGCCCCAAGTCTGGTAGCAATATCTATACCAGATGGACCGGCATAAATATTTTCTAAAGGCGTTTGGGATTATACAATGTCACGGTGTTGTTGTATGAGGCATTTGCAAAAATCACCATGTAATTTGCAGACTGTATATTCTGTAAATGCAACTATTTATCTAGAGACATCTTAATTCAGATGTTCAGTATATAATGTTACACTGTCTGCAATTGCCGAGAGCACTTAAAAAATATTGTCCAAAATATTACTATCCGAGACAGACGAACCACTCTTATAGTCTTGTCCTTTTCTCAGCCCAGCTGCACTGCGATCTTCATGGGACCTCTGTGACCTTTCCTGGAAAGCTAGAGGTCGTGTCACCATCGAGGGCTAATGGTTTGGTACGCGTGTGCAGATGGTCAGACTGGGAGGAAAGCGTCTCCATCCATCCATTCCACCTATCTGTCCATCTCTGAGCTCTATCTCTCAGGCACAAGGTGATAAACCTAAGTCAACACTTTGGATCAAGGAGGGTACACAGAGAAGGGTATCGAGGGACACACACTCCTCCCCTCTCCTCCAAGCCTCCTCTCTAAGCCATCGACTTCATCCTCACGTCGGTGACCCTCTGAAGGTCAATCTTCTTCTTTGGAGTCTTTGCTCAGCGGTGCCTGGAGACACGAACCGTCATGCCATATTGTTTTCTCAAAGACATCCATCAAAGCCATCTCCTTCAGCATTGATTGTCTGGGCTCATTATGGTCTCTTCTGAAGAAAACTATACTCCCACCACACCTCATCTTACCTCTCCCCACACACACACACACACATACACGCACAGGCGCACGCACACACACACATACACAGATGTTCAGTCCGTGCAGATAGACAGATGCACCAACACACCCAGTCTGAAGGAGATTAAAGCGTAACAATGATATTTCATTGCATATTTTGGCTGTTTGTTCTGTTATCTACCCCTTATCATTTATGCTCACAGGCCAAAACAGAAAATAAAAGCTGAATGATCGTGTTAATGGGTCTGATGCAGGCCTGCTCTGTGAAGCAGTCAACATTCGGACCACTGTAATTGCTGTAATTCACACATCATTTTCTGGGTGGTTGAATGTCACTCAGTAATATTTACCAAATGTACTGTGGCTTTGCTCCGTTAGCAGTGGCCAAGTATAACCATCAGGGAACTGGACTTGGCAGTGTGTTAGTCCTCCAGAGAGAGAGAAGAGAGACGTGTATTTGTTTGTGTGCTTGTGTAGTGGCAGTATTTACATGAGAGAGAAAAGTGTGTGTTTGTGTTTCTGCTAGTATTTAGAGCAATGCTGGTGGGCTCTACTGAATTAGCTGAATGTATGTGTCACAAGTATAATACATTGTTGCTTAGGATGATTTTTATATATAAATATATATATATATATATATATATATATATATATATATATATATATATATATATATATATATATAGTTTGTTGATGCTGAAAGTCAAATATGATCCTCTGATACACATCTTGACCTACCTTAAGACCTAAACAACAATACATCCAAATGTATTGGTTTATACTGTCATGTCAGTCTGAGATGACATTGTATAGCTAAAGTTAGCTAGTTCCTGTACAACAATATTCAATTTTGCTCATGGAATGAATCACTAACAGGTGCATTTATGCACCCCAGTCATGTAAGATTTTTTCTTTGTGGCCGGTATCTTGCCTCTTTCTCTCTGTTTGAAAAAGTTGAATTTGAACAGGTGAGCTGTTGGCTCCAGATTACTGAGTTCCAGAATGCATTTGCATACCTGCCCTAAAGATGTTGCTGGGGAGGCGAAGGCAGAAAGATGGAGGACACAAAACTAATTAAACCAGCTTTAATGGCCCACTCATTACCATGGCAAGTGATGGGCCCAGCATAGGCCTGCCAGCAGTGGAATTACAGCTTGTGTGGCATTAAAAGTGTGTGTTCACAAGTGTGTGTGTGTGTGTGCGTGAGAAAGATAGAGAGAGCACACAAATAGCAACTGTCTATCTTCCTCCGAAATCTAAATATCATTAGGCGGACAGCTAGCTTGCAGGCGCAAGAGTGGTCAAGGCTTTAAGTCAGCACAGGATTGTGCACAGACACTTGTGCATAAAAACACTTGTTTTCATGTTAGAGAGTCTATAAAGCCCATTAGAGGTAGTCATTTCTTCAAAAAAGTTTGCGATTTCTTTCAATAATTATGCTCATTGGCCATCTCAATATATGTAAGTTTTAGCTCTGCAAACTATTCCTACAGTGTTTACCTTATTTTCTTGTTAACACAGACAGTCTAATAAAAAAATTCACAGATACAAATTTCACAGATGTACCCTACTGTATGGTCTAAATGTAAAAGACAATATTATTTGCACAGTTTCGGTCTTAGTGAATCTTTGTCGACCCTTTCCATAAACACCCAGCACCTCCCAGCTTCTCAGCATCCTCTTCCATCCGTAGCATTTGGGAGGGACAGCCTTAAACGGGCGCCCTGGGCCTTTTAGCGTGATGCCACATTAAAGGTCTGGGTAATATCGCTTTGACAGGGAGTCAAATGAGATGCTCTCTTTCCATGTCCCCTGAGGGAGGGGGGAGAGATAGCGCACGCAGCGGGCACGCCGTCCATAATGAGGCTTCATTGCCGCGCGGCGCTGGGCCCGAGCATTCCTGCCGTCCCACGGCGGCCATATTGTCACTGCGGATTCCCATCAGCCCCGGCTCGGCCATGGGACCACTTCCTGGATGATTGTATGATTAGTTAATATGAGATAATGTCTGCCATCAGGCCCCGGGTGCAAACGACTGGCTGTGAGCATCAGCGGGCGCTGAGGACTAAGGATGTGGAGTTACTGAAGGCCGCACGCTCGTCCTCACTGCTGCTTACTGAGACGCAGCGGAGGAAGGGGCTGCCAACTGGCAAGGACAAAGCTCAATGTCAGGGGACGAATCGAAATGCAGTTTCTCTTTAATGTCCTGTGACAGTTTGGGAAAGAAAAGTCCTGAAGGGTAAGAATTCGTTTTTGGAGGACCGTCTTGATTGTGTGAAATGATGGTTGTGGGCTCGCATGCACAAGTGCATTAACAATCTGTTATCCTGATAATGATCTTCCTCGTCCACATCTGAGATTCACGTTGAATCACACAGGATTGAAATAGCATCTGATGTTTATTTTGCTGTTTTTTGTCCGATCTGTCTGGAACTTTTGAGACCGTACCAACGTTTTCATTTTAGTAGGCACACAAAGTCGGCCTTCTCCTTAGTAGGCTAGTCTTCTTCTCCTCATTCTTCTTTTGACTACACTTCTAAACATTAATATTGGACAGAATCTTTGAGAACCTGTAGTCCATATTAGGCTATTAAAACAGTGATGACCCGTCATCTTATCTTATATTCCCTCTCATCTCTCATTTTCAGTCATCAGGTAGTACCCAGGTCGTCAGAGGCAAGACAAACTCCAGCACTTCAAACAGAATAACGATTGGGATTAAGCAGTGAACCTCCCTTGTTATTTTGTGTGACTTTATGCCATGGCTCATTCACAGAGAACCATTGCTCCACTCAAGGGAGGCACTTGAACAACAAAGGGAACAACACAGTCAAACATTTGGTCGGCGCTTCACAATGAAAAATGTGCTCAATCCTTTTGTTTCAAGCCGAAAACGAGCGCTGCATATTTCTCTGGGCATCTGATAGCCTAAATGGCCTTCTTTGTCAAGGGTCTGTGCTCTTCTATGCGTCTAAGTGGGGAAGAACAATAGGCCTGCATTCCTCAGGAGGGGTTCTCACTGACAAACTGCTCCAGCGAGGGTTGGAGAGCATGCATAACGCGATTAGAGCATGAGACAAACAGTAAGCAGCAGGACTGGGCCACAATGACATGTAATCCAGAGCACTCACGGTCGGGGGAAAACCCAATTGCGGACAAAGTGATTTGGTCGTGGGGAATATTACTGAGCAGGGTGGTGCAGGGGGGTGCGAGGGTGGTGCGAGGGGGTGCAAGGGTGGTGCAGGGGGGTGCGAGGGTGGTGCGGGGGGGTGCGAGGGTGGTGCGGGGGGTGCGAGGGTGGTGCGAGGGGGTGCGAGGGTGGTGCGGGGGGGTGCAAGGGTGGAGGTTGCTTGACTTGCCTGTCGCCAAGGCTCAACAGCGGCAGTCAGAAGGTAGGACTGTGTAAACAAGCTGATAATGTGTGTCAAGGTAACTTAGTTACCGGTATACCGAACACGCCGTGATTTAAAATGGAGAGAAAATAAATTATAATAACTGACTGCAAGTCCAAGTGTGACTTTTCTCTGCTGGATCATCGGCTCACAAGCTAAAACAGTTGCATTAATCAAATCTCATTAATATAGTATATAGTATACCCTGGGTGTTATACTCTTCCTAATTTAATTTACCAAAGAGATCACTTATCCTTTGGTATTATTATGATTAAATATCTATTTTGCTGATACTCAGATTCAGTCTGTCTTCTATCTGAACGAGGCCTCCTTTCCACGGAAGTATCAATTCATGAGAAAAGGACAGCCTGACCTGACAAGCAGCTCGCTCTCACCAGAAGCCAAAAGTGAAGCCGAGCTGTGCGGTTCCTGAGTCCATCTGAGCCGGGGCAGGTCTGGAGGGAGCTCACACACAAATCCAACAATGTGTCCGAGCCCTGGTCGTTCCTGGCAGGGGGAGAGAGCCATGGAGGTGGTCCAGGCTCCAGGGAATACAGCCTGGGTGAGCTCCTCTCTAGGGAGTCAGATGGCTGAGCGGTGAGGGAGTCGGGCTAGTAATCAGAAGGTTGCTGGATCGATTCCCCGCCGCGCCACATGATGTTGTGTCCTTGGGCAAGGCACTTCACCCTACTTGCCTCGGGGGAATGTCTTTGTACTTACTGTAAGTCGCTCTGGATAAGAGCGTCTGCCAAATGACTAAATGTAAATGTAGCTCTTCTACACCAGCTCTGGCCACATCAGCCCCCTTCCATGGGTAACTGTCAAACCCTGGAAGGTAACATGGACATTCTTAGAAGATAACTTTATTGTCAATGTGCACAAGGAATTTGAAATTTGTGTTTTCACATAACCCTACATACAATCCCCCACACGTATTCATTTAATCAGGGTTATCTCGAAATTATTTTAAGCGTTGGAAGCCCTGAGAATATTACTTGGCTTTACTACCTTGGAGAGAAAGATTTAAATATCTACCATCTGCATGCAGCCACACTGTGAACACACAACTTAAAAGGTCCTCCATAGGGGATGCTGGTATCTGTTTCCAGCTACTTTAATGCAAATGTTCCTTTTATGTTTACAGCCTTGACCTGGAACATGAATTATTCAAGCTCTTGGTCAATTTGAACTGGTGGGTCAGTCACTGATCCTTGAATCAAGCAGGAGTTATGGTACAACGGATAGGTTTACAGTGGTCTGTGAGAGCTGTTCAATATTTTACACCATAATGTCATTCCATCCAGTAGGTGTGTCTTTGAGTGAGCGTCCTTTGTCAATATTGTTAACATGTTGTTGACTAGTACAGCGGAGTATAGGGTTCACAGGTCAGACAGTAACAGATAGCTGTGTAATTAATGTATTTCAATGTCACCTTGGCAGTCAAGGATGATGGTATTTCAACAGGTCCTCCTGTATAGACGATTTGTTCATCTAAAAGAGATTTCAATTCAACTTTATTCACAGCAGGTCATCAACACACATTATATGCATGGTATATGCAGTCAAGAAACTATACATATATGCTCATTTTTACTAATAAATTGTTTTTGATGACATTTACAAATATAAGGTTATACCATTGTGATGATATCATAGTGATACCGGTCAGGTAATGAAAGAAACCAAATGAGAGGGTAATTTCCCTTCTGTTCAAGTGAGGGTTCATTTTTTTCTAACACTGCTAATGTAGTCCACAATGTCTGACAGAACAAGTAATATCTTCTGACTGTGCCCATAAAAAGACACACATTAGCATAAGGAACGTGATGTATAATTTCATTTAAAAGGAAGAAGGTTTTCCCCCCATTTATCCTGCCTCCCAGCTTGCGTTTCATCAAGCTTTGTGTTTGCCAATAAACAGTGTTTAAGGTGCGCGTATCCTCAATATTTGTTTCCTTTATGATCCGTGCCTTTCGACGATTAATCTGGATTACAATTCCAAGGACTTATTATCTGTCTAATTAATTCAATATATTACACATTAATCTCCCTGTGTCTCCCTCTATCTCCCCTCCCAGCAAATCAAAGGACGCACAAGCTATTTTAAAGGACCATGTCGTTGGTTGTTAACCGGCCCTACTGCTGTCGACTTTTATTTGTTTGTGTCTCTGCTCTAAAGGAGTCTGGACAGCATGGAATCACGGACACTGTTAGAATATGAAAACCTAATGGGGCGTGCTAAAAGTGCATGATAGGTACCCACTTAAAGGCTTATGTCCTCAATTTGTCAGTCAGACTACCTGTACTTACATCCCTTCTGGAATCTGCAACAAGACTAACTTTCATGTTGAGGAAAACAAAGCTTCTGTACATTTAAGTCAGATCAGGTTTTTGCTGTGTGCGTCTTGTGTTTTAGCTTGTCTCCCTGCCTGGTTCTCTACACTCCCTGGCGGGGCATTTGTATAGGCAGTGCATCAACCTCATTCGCTAGCTGGCACAGGCTTTTGAAAGCGCTTCCGTGACCAATCTGATACTGCGAGCGTTCACTTGACTTTTCGCCTCCATCGTCTTCCCACAATGCATTTCATTTCCCATTGTGAGCCACTTAGAAAAAACAATGCAGCCAGGGCAAGGACAAGCTGTTCTGTCAATTTGACAGTAATGAGTGCTGTGATCACAGCCTTTCTGTGCCACGGCTCATACAAAATAAAGAATGAACCAGAAGATAGCAAAGATGGCAAGAGGCCCCAACATTTCTCTGGGAATCAATAGTTAAAATGATGTGCAGATAGAGCAATAGTCAGCATTGTCACCAGACAATAATGAATAATTTAGGCAATTATGTTGAAACGATTGATTTGCCATTGTTCAATTTAACAATTTGACCGATTGGAGATTCTTCAATTATATCACTAAGGAGACAATAACTAATCAGTGGCGGTGAGGTTTAAGTGGTTGAAAAAGCCTCTCGAAACGTCTGATTAGCAGCTAGGCATTGTTTAGGATGTGGAGAGGAAGACCTTGCCGTGGCAGATAACAGAGTTATAAAGGAAGGTTAAACCGATGAGTGATCGATTCCAAGTCTTATCTCCTGGCTCTCTCCCCGTGGTCTGTCAATCTGGAATAATCTGGGAGGTATTTGCGAATCCAACCCTATGGGGTGTTTATCTGCCATAACACCTAGCAATCTAAATGGAGCATGTCTCCGAAACGTGTCTCGAATAATTCCTGGAAACAAAAAGGTGCTTCAAAGGTCAGTGTTGAAAGAAAAAGAGCAACAGTGAATTACGGCGATACTTTGTGAAGTGGGAGTGACAATGTGATCAAACTGTGGTTATTCTACCAGATTTGGTATCCATGTCTGCATCATGTTACACCCTAGGCATTCAATACACAGGGAAAACTCTTACTGCTCACGTTACTGATATGAGTTATTGTTAAGTCCACACGATGCAATCGTATGCTGTACAGAAACAAGTGCTCCTAAACCCCATAGCACGGTTTAATCTGACAGGAATTTGACATCCAAACCCAGTCACAATCTGTCCCCTCTGTGAAGACTGAACAATGTTCTCTTTATCTGCGTTCTCCCTTCACCCAGACAGAAGTTTTTCCGTTTCTGCTTGCTTTAAACAGTTTAAAATAACATTGCTCCCAAGATACCCTCCATAAATCACATTTGCGCGACAGTGACTGAGTGATGGATGCATGGCTTTCTCAACGTGTTTGATCAGAGGATGGAAGCTAAACTGGTGACAAGCTAGAGATAAATGCCTGAGCTTTAGATTAACATTCCAAGGTCATAGCGCTTGGGCATTTCAATTAGGGAGTTTTTCACAGAGGCCAGATTTAGGAGAGAAGAGAGAAAGACAGAGAGAGAGAGACACAGAGAGCGAGTGAGACAGAGAGCGAGAGAGACAGAGAGACAGAGAGCGAGAGAGACAGAGACACAGAGAGAGAGAGAGAGAGAGAGAGAGAGAGAGAGCTACGGTAAGCAGCTCACAGGAGCAAAATGACTATTTAATGAGATTGTCATTCTTGATTGGGATTTAAAAGGAGGAAGCCCAACTTTAAACCTCATAGCAAAGAGAGTGCATTTGCATATATTTGCCCTGACCTTTTTATCTGAGCAGACGCTCTTTGTCGAACACACGTACGAGCAGGAAAATCACGCCGGCTTTGAAGCCAAAGCTCTTCGTCGCAAGGTTCAATTTCACATTTCGCTATAGTGACTTTGCTAACGCTGAACAAGCAGAAAGGTATTTCTGAGAAGGCCTGCTAATCAAACCCAGATTTACGTGGGACAGGAAATTAGAACTGTCAGTCTCCCTTCTGGCATAACAGTTCATAGGCCAATTTTTTTTTATTCATAAGATATATATTTTTTACATCACTGAATTGGATTGTTGTGGAGTGACACGTATGAAGCACAAAGTGACAGTACAGCAGTTTAACATCGTCTGTGATGGATGTGTGACAAGGTAAAAGCTGCCCAGCGTTTCTGTTTCTGTGTTGTTGCAGAAGGTTGCTGAGGCAAAACCAAATGTGAAAAAGCTTTATCTAGAAAGTAGGAAACTCGAAACTTGTAGAAAAGAAGAAATAGAAAATCCATCAACCGCTCAGGCAGCTACATCGGAATTCACTCTGTCACTTGACTGAACAACAAACGTGCTTTTCTCTTCTTCGTTTCATCACTTTGTCTGCATTGTATCTCCTTCAAACCATCTGTTCAACGCTTTAGATAAGTTCCAAAATAGTTAGGGAATGAGTCAGTCGCAAAGATTGTTTAATGAAGTATTCCGTAGTCACTGCAGGGGTGTTGTGCTTCGCCTACAATTTAATGAAGCTCCTGAAGGAGATTTTTGTCAAATCTGCATGAAAGGGACGGGATTCCGTTGGCTGTCAGTGTAAATCTGACACTGACACCGTCTGGTTCGAAATTAGGGATTTAGTATAAATACGGGTTTCTTACAAATGATTAAAAAGCAGATCACTGGCTGCTGATTTGCCTACATTCCCCTGACAGCACAGATATGTCTTCAAACGTAGAGGAGGCACGCTTGTTATTAAAGTTTTTAACATGGTGTTCATTTAAATCTCGATCCCTCTCACATTGTGCGTTTTTTATTCGTAAATGTATATCGGCGTTCTGCTTCCTGTGGCTTAACATCCTGTTTGCATGGTGGGCATTAAAAGAAACCCCTGCAATATTTATGATGTGCAAACACAGCTCGAATTGACCTACAGCTCTGTGTCGCCGATCACTCGACTCAGCCCAGAGATGCAAATAGATTAGTATCAATATTATTTATTCTCCCCTACCTAGCAGAAAGCCTGGACGTATTCAAACACGCTTTGCTGGCATACATTTAAATCCTAATGATACTCGCAAAACGAACCATTAGGCACGTCGATTCATTTATGCCCTCGGAAGCAAATCACGTTCTGTGGGACACTCCATGGGTATGGCCAGGTAATATTCATTTCAAAAACAAACATGAAAGCTTGTTTGTTCTAAACACTTGGGATGTCCAGATGCTGAGCGTTTTCAACATTCAGTCCATGGGGTTTGAGAAGTCTTTGTATTCTGTTTTTCCTCAAAGCAGTTTACTCCTTTCAACTTTTGTTGTTGTTTTTTGTTGGTTGATTGGTTTGTTGTCTGTTTGGTTGCTTGACAACGTTTCCCTTTAAGACTGACTTCCGGGTTACCATAACAGTAGCCTAGTTTATATCTCTTCCTCCTGCTTAGCACCCAACACACAACCTTCTCAAGTTGCAACTTCAGAATGGCACGCCCGAAGAACTCAGTTGATTGCATCCTATTTTGTGTACCTTTTCTACATAGTACAGAAAAACTGCAAACCATAGGCTATAACATTTTAAAAGAAAGTATTTTTTCTTCTCTTGGAAAACGGTTGTTCATAGTAGGCCCATTTCATTACCCAAGCAATCTGAAGGGTGCTTTCATGTGTAAAACTAATTCTGAAATGAGATGCAGTTTGGGTAATGCATCCCATCGAAGCCTTTGATATGCCCAATTATGTAAACAAGCTTTAATAAGTAAACAGACTCAGCTCTGCAATATCGAATCTGATTAAGACCCCGTGGTCAAAATGTCAGCACTTTCTTTCAACGCCATCAGATCAAAGACTCTGGACTCTTCGACTGGATTTGGGTGTCAACATCTCCCCCATCACTCAGGCCCTGAATAAATGCGTCTTTCCCCTTTCCCCAATAATATTGATGAGCAGTTTGTCTTAGCCGATTATCTTGCCGTCGAATGTCTGTAGGGTTGCCAAGTGTCGCTGTGACAGCCAGGGTCAGGCCAAAGGAATATGGATGTGTTTGATGGGTAAAGTTGGTTTCTTGTTGTTTGAGACAATCGATATCCGAAAGTAAGAATCCCGATGAGGAAGAAGAAACACGTCAAACGCTTGGGTTGAGTGTGTCTTCACAGATGTTTAACACAATGCTCCCAGTAGGATAAACTAGGGGCGTCGTTTTATTTTCAAATGTGACAAAGGACAGATTTATTTTTATAACTGAGGATGCGGCCGTTAAATATAATTTACTTCATAACAAATTGAGGGGACTAAGTGGCTATTTTCACTGGGACATATCCCATTCATGTATGATACAAGCTATACCCCTTTACCCCTGTACAAGACCCCCTCAAAATCTAGCCTCTCTTGATTAGAAAAAATAAATACATTTTAAACTATGTTTTCAGTCTTTACAGTGGGGGCAGCCAGGAGATAGAGTGATGGTCCAGGATTCCCCTGCAGGAAACTCACCGCCCAGACCACAATATGAAGACCACAAACCACCATTCCCAGTGGGATGAAACTAAAGACAAGTGTGAGGTCACAGCCGGTGTTATTGATCCCAGCTAGGTGACACCGCAGTCTGGCTGTCCCTAGACGATGATGGTTTAAACTATCACCTGCCATCCAGTGATTGGAGGATATTTAAAAGCTTGGTAGAAAAAAAGGTATTTGATCTAGCCATCTTAGAAAAACATTAGCTAATCTTATTGGGTGATCTCTGTTCCATTTCCTTTTTATTCCTTTTGTTAATGGCCCTCTTTCGGGTGATTGTATTAAAGAGTGCACTGAGAGTACATTAATGCAAGGGCTACATCTGTTAAGTACAGTTGGGAAAAAAATAATCTTTTATTGATCGTCTTTCTGCCTGTTTCATCTTTCCTGCTTGGGAATAAACTGGAGTTAAAGCTGTGTTGTTGGGATTGTCGTGACATTGCTTTTTGCTCTGTCAGAACGATATTGTTCTCAAATATACCAGTATTGTCATTTCAGCTTTAACTCACTGTGAGTAATTATGAATGAAGGTAGTTTAATTTATGGATGAAACCAGCCACCAAAGAGCTTTTTGCCTAAGGCAAATCTCAAGGCTAAAGTAGTTATAACAAAGATAAAAGCGAAAAATAATGTTGGATTTCAAGTTATCCATAATGAACGAACTAGTTTGCTTTTGATTCCTTTTTTGAGAAAATGTGCAATAATTGACACCATGGCATGGAAATTTAATTATGAAGCAGTCAAAACTACTGTTGGATGAGGTAAGAGAGCTAGATACCAGAACTCCGAGAGATGTGCAGTACACTATGTTCTACACTTCTAACAGGCTCGTATGGTGGGAACATGATCTGACATTTCAGATCATTGTTTTGTTCAAGACACTTTTCACCTCAGCCTCAAAATTGTAATATTCATCAGCTGTTAAAAGTTTCAAGTTAATTTGCCATTTTCACAAGGTCAGGTACAAGGCTACATTGAAATTGTTGGTCCTGCTCCACTCAACAGTTTGCTAGAAGTCTAACATAAGTTTTGAATTGTATTTTATCAGTTTATCTGACATAACTACTAATCCTATTTAAACTAAACACTTGAACAACATTACACCTAACAATAATAAACACCTGTATGATAACATATCAAACCTGAAAGAACCAAAGCTTATGTATAGTTTTGTTTTCAAACCCATCAATTTATGATTTAAAAGCACGTTGTCTTCTAGAATGTATGTGTAGCATTGCTGGACTTGGATTCTAGAAGGATCCGTCATGGTGGGCCCCAGTGCCTTTTCGCAATGAGAGACCAGCCTCTTCTTCAGATCCATCATAAAGGACCCTGCAGGGCTTTTCCATTTTGCCACGGCCCCTTTTAAAAAATGAGATGTCTTGTTTGTCCCCAAGACGATAATAATTGCGAAAAATGCCCTGTGTGTACCCAAGCCCTGTTCCCGCGCTGCCACATTTCAGCTCCAAAGAACAAATAACCGCCCTGGTCGTCCTGGTGCTGCTAACCAGCCTGATGAGGGGTTGAGGGGTCTCCTGTTTCATCTGCGTTGCAACACCAGCGGAGGAATTAGCCCAAGCGACTGTTATTAATTTCCAAGTGTCCTTGCTTGTTTGGGAAAGACAAAGACCGCCTAAGTCTCCCTTTTTCCTCCTCCTCTCTCTTTCTCCTCCTCCTCTGCTTCCCCCTCGCCTCCTCCACCTCGCCCTCCTACTCCCCTCAATTCTCTCTCCAAGCCCCCATCCAATCTTTATTCGCGACGGTGTCTGTGACACCACGAGCCAGGCAAGGAGGGTCATTAGTGCAGCCGTCATTAAATAAATGAAATCAATCCCAAAAACAGCTGGCTCCTTGGGAGGGGGGTGACACCAGGAGGGGCCCATGGCACTGTTTACCCCATCAGTAGACTTTGTGTTGTGTGTGTAGCGTGTGCGTGTGGTTGGTTGCTTGTGTGCGTGTGTCCACTCTGTGTGGGTGTGTGTCTGTCCAGCCGTGGGTGTAGGATATAGGGGGGTCCCTCATTTCCTCAGCTCTAGATTGCTCTTCGTCCTACCGCTGCACTAATTATGATGTAAGTGGGACAACAGCGCGAGGTGTGTGTGAGGTGATTAACCCCAGGCTGCTGAGAAATGAGTGTAATGAGATGAGCGGGACATCGGATCCGTTCAATCAATTTCCCCCCCCTTCTTTCTCTTTCTTTCTCCCTCTCTCTCCCTGTCTCTTTGTCTCTCCCTCTCTCTCCTCTGGTGCATTTAAATGCCTCTGTGACCTTGTAATCGGTTGCAGTGACACACACTTGAACCTATTTAGCATATCACAATCTCTTCATTTATTTGGCCTCCCCGGGTTTTTGGCATGATCAAGAGGGCCTGAGGGTGCTTGTTTGACTTAGCGTCGCAGCGTGATTTAGTCTCGCTGCAAAAAAAAAGAAGAAATACTTCTACCTTAAAAAAACGTGTATCCAGTTTGTTGTCAGTCTCTCCTGCCGGCCTGCTCTAAGATCAGACTGGCCTCAGAGCCAACTTAGAAAATTCCGGAGCAATGAGGCCTTGAAAACATTGTTAGACGATTAGCATAAAACAGGAATATTAATTACGGGAGCCAATTTAAAACAGGGCAGGGGCAATAGAGTGGATATTATTACACCCCTGCCATTAGGCACTCTAAAAGACCATGGACACATATTTATCAGGCACTTTCTCACTTGCAACAACCCAAAAAAGTATGGCGAGAATGTGTTGTATAGAATTATCACTTGTCATGTCTGTAGGCAGTGTAATTAGTATTTACATCACATCTATCTACGTGTAAAGCAGGTGCTTTGGCTATGCCTGATATGCAAAGACGTTTTCTCTCAGAGAGTTGATACCAGCAGTGCAAATTGTCTTGGTGTTGCTTCCTCCAAGCTTCGCTTAAAAAAAAAAAAGTTATCTTATTTAACATGTTGATTAGTTCAACCATGATTAAGGCCCATCTCAACTTTACCCGTTGAGAGCTGTTTTTTTCCTCACTGAGAGAGATAAAGAGAGAGAGAAGGTGTGAGAGAGCGACAGAAGGTGAGAGAGAGATAAATACGTTTTGAGAGAGAGATATAGAGAAAGAGAAGGTTGGCTGAGTGAGAAAGTGAGAGAGTGAGAGATGGAGAGAGTGAGAGACAGAGACAGAGAGAGAGAGAGAGAGAGGGAGAGAGAGAAAGGGTGAAAGAGAGAAGGAGAGAGAGTGTGAAACTGAGCAAAAGACAGAGAGAGAGGGAGGAGTGATGGAGAGTGAGATAGAACAAGTGATGCGGGAGTTTGAGCAATAGCTGTTCATCCTTCAGCGAGCCCCTGTCGTTGATGTCATATTTCGAGATCGTATTAGATGAGATGCTGGTCAATCCCTTATAGCTGAGTGAGTCCACATTTACCTACATATGCAATTACACAAGCTGCCATGACAGTGACTCTACTCTCTTCTTTTCAATTTCCTTCCCTTCCTTATTGCTCAGAGGGGCAGAAGGTGTCACTTTTGTCCTCTGTAAAAAGGATAGATAAAATGAGGGGGTGGCCAGTGTAAAATCCCTGCCCTAGTTTTACCTTCAGTTTTGAAGGTACAAAGTAATAGCAGCTTGATTCCTTCATTAATTCTGGACCCTCTCCTCTCTGCCTATTTCCTGCGGCTTCGTCCTTGGACACTGCTGTGCAACATCGTTTGAATAATCACTAAGTTTGAGTTATAGTTCCACGCCTCGACTGTGACACACTGATCTAAGGAACATGGGTGTTCTCCTCAAGCATTTTATCTCGGCTCCCCTCCCTCTCTCCTTTCTTCCTTTCTTTCTTCCTTTCTTTCTCTCTCCTTTTCTTGTATTCTTCCTCTTCCTTTATGTCTCTGTATCGCTTCATCTACCTGCTTGTCACCTTTGCAGTTCTTTCTATGAAAGTATTGGTTTAGGACCAATTGAAAAACTGATAACATGGTCAGGGAAACATTGCTGTAATTGCATGTTGTAAGCTGCAATTGCCGTTTTCTTGTTCCGGGCTTATACATCAGTATGAGCATCAAGTACTTTTTTCCCTGCTGTTATATGCAGGCATTACTTAGACCACCACAGGGTCCCAAAACTGAATTGGAAAAAAGTACAGTGAACAAATGGACGAAATGAAAATGTTTTCTGTGTGTCTCGTCTTTGATGTGGAGTCCAGTGTGTAATTGTGGACCAAACAACCCAGTGCTGGGCAGGTATTCCCGTTCAGACCCTCAGATCTTGGTAAGTTATAGGAGCACTGCAGGCCAAGTTTCCCTCCAACAGAGAGTTGGCCAGACGAGGTGTGATCTCAACCGCCGTGACACGCCAAACGATTTAGACAGGCTCCGACTGATGAGGTGTGTATCGCCCATGGCAACTGTTTCAAGTTCTGTGAGTGTTGAACAACCCCCGCCTGTCAACTACCATGATCCTCAGCAAACTGAGGACAGTGGCACCTTGATTTTTCCATCTTCATCCCTCCTTCATCCGTCAAACTCAGGTTCTTCTGAGCCGTGTGTGTGTGCGTGTGACTGCATGTTTGTGTGTGAACGTGTGTGTGTGTGGTGGGTGGTGGGTGGGGGGAGGTGGTTGGCAGCATTGACAAATGCGAAGCCTACCCCGGGTAATTAATAAATGAAAGCTGAACTGTCGTAGCGTCTGTGAATTGAAACGAGCTGCCAGCCCCGATCCCTCCTACACTTGTCGTCAAGGGACAACTCATTTGCATAACTAAGACTTCCACCCTGTGGTAAAGAGTGAACTTTGGTAAACGTGCTTCTTGCCTGCACATTAAGAAATCCCAGCCCCGCGCTCCATTTGAAAGGAATGCTACGTGTTGCTGTTCTTGTCGATTATGTTTGCATGGTGTATTTCTCGTGAAGCATCATTAGTAACAAGGTTCCGCTTGTGTTTTAATGCATCACGAGCCAACCGAAGGGGACTGAGGGACAAACAGGATGAAGGGTGGCCAACGATTTTTCATCGAGATGAAAACAAAACATCTACAAAATAAAAGAACAACTTGTTATATGTAATTCACAATAAAATTAAGTTACATACATAAAACACCCAAAATAGCCAAACAGCAAATGTGTGATTCATCACAACAGATGACACACAAGCGTGTGCTTGTGTGTTTTCTGTTGGACTAAGCGCTGTGTTTTACTCTGTCCATCCCCAGGATCAACACACTGCTGTCTTGTGTGTTCAGAAGACTGGAGGACGGATCACAAACTAACATCATGTTGACTTCAATAGAGGCCACTATGAGCGAACATCACATGTTTGTTTTGTCAAGAGAGAACAGTCCAGAATGTTCCAGGTTAGATGAAGTTGTTTGTGAATCACCCACTTCTTCTTCTTCTCTTTCCATTTTCGTAGCTTTTTACAAATGAGCCGATGAACGGATGAAGCACGACACCAACACTATCCCTAGTCAAATAACCAATCTGGGAGGATTTAGTTGGGATGAGACAAGGTTCTGCAGAGGGTTTGTGTTCTCAGGCCGGTAATGTGCACAATTTGTTCCACTCAAAGTGTAGCAAGATGTTGGGTCAAATTGATCTGTTCACAGAGAAGCCAAGATGGAAGCTCATTGATATCTGCTCCAGACCAATCCTCTGATTACTCTCTTTCTAGCAGGGGCCCAGGTGCCTGTGGACCTCTCTCTGACCTCAGATAACCTGGTGGGTCTAAAACACGTTATCAAATGGTTTGATGAAACTGTCTTGACCTGCTGTTACCTACCTGTGAGGTTTTGATAGGTAGGTAATTATGACAATTACATTTCTTGTATCATGTTTTCAAGTGTTCAATCTCAAATGAACACATTGTTATTATTGTTCTTCTTCTTATCACTATTAAATCATTGTAATCTCGCCCAAGGTCAGGTGTGCTCTATAGTTCTCCCCTAGCAAAAGTTTCACTTTTCTAAACCAAACTCAATCCCGAAATCTCAACAAAACCTTCCTAAAGTGCCTAAGGGCATCACTCAAGACAATCTTAGTCATCGTAAACCATTTTTATTTCAGAGAGTCAGTTGGCGTGAAAAACGTAATAATTATTATTATTCACAGACAGTGAAAACATCATTGATATGAAAACAAGTTTGAGTTTTTACATCCAGCTGTCACTGCATCACTCTCACATCCCCAAACTTTCAATGAGTTATTCTCAAATAATAATAATTCCATAGTTTACAACATCTAATTAACACAAGAAAGGGTTTTAGGCGTAGGCAGAGGCAAGGTTTGTTCATTGCCTGTTTTCATCCGACCCCCCCCCCCCCCAAAAGCCCTTTGAAATTGTAGAGTGTCGCACCTGATTGAACTGTAATGATATGACAGCATATCTCTGATCTTTCATCTCCAATTAGAATTCCAAAAAAGATTGCTGTTGTGCTCGTTTGGAGCGTAATCTAGAATTGAGTTCTAGCAGACAACAAAGGAGTCGAAAGTGACACGTTTGTGGTGTGCGTGTGCGATAGTATAATGGGGTGAACATGATATGATCATATTTCTATTTAGTTGGGTGTAGTTACTACATTCAGCTGCACTATATAAGGAGAACTATTGATGCCACTGTCTGAATCTGCTTGTCTTACAATTATGCATGTGTATCCCCTCCTTTAAATAGACTATAAGGTTATAGATTTAGCGGTTTGATGACAATTTTCATTTACTTCACCCCTGTCTATGTTGAATGTCTTAGATATTTTCAACCAGTCCAAGTGCCTCTCTGCCTCTCTGCCTCTCTGCCTCTCTGCCTCTCTGCCTCTCTGCCTCTCTGCCTCTCTGCCCATCGCTCTGTGACAGCTTCTGTGTTTCCATTGTTAGCTACAGTGTGTTTTATTGTGTGCAGAAGTTGAGCTGTGTTCACGTGTGGACTGGCCTGCTATGGATTTACTGATCCTCCCTTTATTTGGGAGCAGCCAGGTCATGAGTGAGGAGCTACTGTCATGGCGGACGGATCCCTTGGGCTTTTCCAGGCGTGAAGTTCAGTGGTGGATCTCTCTATTTCCGATGGCACAGGCAACAGACAGCGACAAAACAATTCTGGGATTGATATCATGATTTTAGGACCCTTGTTTGTTGATGTGGTTGAATATTAAGGTTACAATTGGTGTTTATTAGATTATCTAGTTTAAAACTGTCACTGCATCAGTTATATGTTGTTGTCAGAGGAAAAGAGACTTTCAATTGTATGAAAAACCTGAGAGATTGAAGCAGACAATTTGGGTTCAGAAGCCCTCCCAATACATGTCAATAGTGAAGAGTTGAATGCACAGTGCAAATATTGTAATGTAAACTGACAAGTGTTTGGGGTTGTAATGTTCCATCTGTATGAACAATAAACCAGCTCAGAAAAGCAATACACTCACACTTTTACTGTAAATTGGTTGACTGTTATTCTGGCAATTTGGAATGTGTGTGCACACTGTAGATACCAATCTTGATTGCAAAAGCATGTTGTCTTTTGATTTGTCTGGCATTTCCCACACAGCGCAGGCCTGAAAAGCAAACGATGAGCAGGTCATCCAGTCAGGATCTCTGACGTAGGGGTCAGTTTGAATCCAGTTCTGATATTTGCCTGGTTGACCCCACCCTCCCACGGCTGAAGAGGTAAAAGGTCATGAACTGTGAACTCATGCTGGCATGATTTGACAGACCAACCTGCCAGGGTCGTGGCCTCTTTCGCGGTCATTTTGGAGATAGCCAGCATCGAGAACAAAAATATCTCAACATGTTACAACAAAAATGATGCAGTTAGAGACCACATGACTTCAGGATATAGACCCTGCAGAGCGATATTTATCTGCCCCACCCCTCACTTCATCATCAATACCCTCCCTCTGTCATCTTCCCCCTCCTCATCCTACCTTCCTCACCTCCCTCCCCATCTTCCATTCCTAATTCTCTATTTTCCCCTTCCTCTCATCCTCCATCCCTCCCTTCCTCACCCTCCATACTCCCTCCTTCAACCTCCATTCCAACCACCCCCCTCCCCCCCCCCGCCCATTGTCATCCTTCATTCCGTCCTCCCTTCATCCTCCATTTCACCTTTCTTTGGTTCTACATCTTGCAGTCGGGTTCCACACAGAGCGTGGTACTGAAACAACAATGTTATTTGTGCTTGCTCCTTGGGGTGATCCACCTGGAGAAGGTTTCTCCACGGAGGGCAGTCATGCTGCTGTCAGGACCCGTGCTGCTCGCCTGCAGGGGACGCCTGCAGACACGTTCATTCCAAGCTGAAACCACTGCCACTGACAGCGTTACCTGCAATCGCATAGGCAATTGACTACATTATATGAAGTTATAGAGCCAGGAGGAAGGAACGTTTGCACACACACACCCACAAACACACACAAGCACACACACATCCGTTGCGATGATTCTATGAGCGTCGTGGTTCCACAGAACAGCAGGTTGGCTGAGACTGATGACACCAAATACTCAATCACAATAAACATGTCAGCCAGAGTTCCACACATAGACTGTCCTGTTATTGTTAATGATGGGTCTATAAAAGGTAGAGATTTATACGGATGCCGTGTTAAAGGGGAGTGTTACTTTGGTGGTCTATTTTATTGTATTATTAGTATTTTTTTTATCTTATTGTAGCGAAAGCAGCTTCTGCTGTTATGAGCCTGCCAGAGACAGGAGTCATCTGAGATCGAGATGTGTGTGTGCGTGTGTGTGTGACTGGCTACTGCTGCCTCTAACGCACACTCACTCTCTCACACACTCTCTCACGCACACTCTCTCTCTCTCACGCACACATTCGCTCTTTAACAACCTATCCTGTCTCCCCACCTTCCAGATAATTAGCTGTGCCAACATGATGAACCCACCTGGTTGTCCTTATACACATACATACATAAATACTTTACATGTACATATGAATTCCTTTTTCATCATCGCCAACAGTGGACAATTGTCATCTTTATATGAATGACCATCCTGCTGTAGTAAAACAGTATGTCGGAGTCTAAGAACTGGAAATCCCAGACCCTCTCTCTCTCTCAGCACAGAGCTGGGACAGCCTCCGCAGCGAGATGGGAGCTACACAAAAGAACAGAAGAAGAAGAGGGGTGTAAAAGAGAGGGAAGATACGCAGGATAGAAAAGGGAGGGATGACACGAGACAGACCGAGAGAGCAGGGAGAGGAGATGAACGTGTGATCGCACACACACGCACACTCATCTGCTCGGTGTGAATATGGAATATGAGTGCCCACTAGTGTTGGCACCAGATATCCAGTGTTATGTAGCACGGCGGAACCCCTACAGAAACAGCCAGTAGGAAGGCTGACTGTCTGGACACACCTCTGACTGCAGTGCTGCAGTCCTGTCTGGACTCATCACAGCTAAACGTATCCGGCCATTGCATTGGTTTATCGACTCTGTTGCATTTTACACGTGTTGCCAAGCAGTCGGTCCTCGGCGAGTGTAATCGTTCCAGACGCCTTCCCCGATGGAGAGCTTGCGATAACGGGGATTACTGATGACAAAACAGACGAGGGGAATCAGTCTTGGATATTTGGTTTTGATGACAGCAGTGTTCTCAAGCCACTCAATATTCCACACCTGCCACCAACAACCCCCTCTCCCCCCGCCCCCCTCATCTCTCCCCTCCACCCCTAGCCTCCAAAACACACCTGCACTCGCCCTCCCTTTCTTCCGCCCCTCTTCTTGCGCACCCCTAAACTCTCCGGTGTGATTTATTACCCAGACTGTCCCGTCCAGCTGCAGAGCCTGCACTTCTGCTGAGGAACCTGAAGCAGAAACAAGTTTCTGGAAGTCAACCCAGAACTCCTCACTCACGCAGACTGTCCTACACCCACCTCCCTCCCCCATCACCACCCCCTCTCACCCTCATCCTCCTCCCTGACTCACCCCCCTCAACCTCACCCTCCTCCCCGACCCACCCCCCATCACCAGCCCCTGTCACTCCCCTCACCCTCACCCCCAACCCACCCCCACCCCCTGCCCCCTCCCTGTCTCCATCCCTCCCTCACCCTCTCCTCTTGCCCTACCCACCTAGCCCCTCCCCTATTCTCCCACTACCCAACACCACTACATAAAATAAATACATTCAAATGTAGATTTAGATTTTTTGGCGGGAGCTGTGCTTATTCCTCTGGCACTGCCTTGACTAAGGGGCATTCTCTCTTTATTACCGGGAGATGAAGCAAAGCAACAGACAAGGATTTTTCTTTTTCTCTTTTACTAAACACATGAATAAATGAATAAAATGTGCGCATGCCAAATGGGAAACGTGGATTGGAGAGCAGGAGTCTGGGCGACCTGTTTACAGTGTTGCTGTTTACACTGAGACAGACATGAACAGGCGACGGTTCAGAGTTGCTTTGTTATGGGTTTCTGTGGTAAAAGAGAGGATCTCCAAGAAGAGTCAGTCTCAATGGATGTCATTAGGCCTCTTTTTCCCCAAACCTTTGTTTGTACTGAGCCGCAAAATAAAATAAAGATGGAAATATCTTCCTTATTGGGAAAGAAAGTAATAAATATGATAATTGCCTGAGTTCTTTTTTTTAGTCACCTGGAAATGCAACCGCAATGAAGCAGTGTTTATGTATCGCCAAGTGTTATTCAGTTTAACGCATCCATCGAGAATATCCCCCCTCATTACTTTTGCATTGTGACTGGCGTAACACTGAAAATACATAGACAGGCTTTCATTATTTAGTTCTGTATTGGATTTCAGTGTTTATGTATTCAAGACAGTGTTTGTAATAAGCTTTGTTAAAGGTCCGCACATTTGCTTTGTCAATCTGGCTGCAAACTGTAAAACAGAGGAGCGTTTTTGAGAAACCCATCACCATTATTTATACCCTCCCATAAACGCCCCATAAAAACACCAAGGTTAGTCAAGGGCATTGTGCCTGCCAGACTGGCGTACTGTCTGAGGTGACCAACACACACACACACAAGCAAAAGGCACACACAAAAGCACACACAGACCACTACCATCACCCCACTTTCCAAATATCCCATAATGCAATTGCTCCGTGACCCTGATGTACTGTGTGTTTCATGCTGCATGGAACAAGCAGCAGTGAATGTTCTGTGAGTGAGTGTGTTTGTGTGTGTGCGTGTGTGTATGTGTGCTTTTGTGTGCAGGCGCGCTTCAGAGGACGTTCCCAGGATAAGGAGTGGCGTGTAAAACAGAGAAACATGTCCTCCTCATATTTGTGCGTGTGCTCACGGAGGACGGGCCTCTTGGTGACTGTGATGTATTACATGTCACTGACGCCTCTCTCCTCGGAATACTAATGCAACTGTCGCTAACGCGTGTGGAAGAATTCCGGAAGTTCAGTACGGACAAAAATAAAGACATGTAGCGACAGAGCAGAGGGGAACCGATGTCGGGGGAGCGTATTTTAAAATAAGCGTGAGGGAAAGCTGAGTGAATGAGCTCCGTATTTGGAAAGTGGAAGGCCAGTGGAACGTAGTGAAAACATGAGATAGAGAGCTATTTAGATAATCAATTTAGCTGCCAAGAGATGATCGAGGGGGCATGTTAAGAGGTTGGGGAATGTTTATTGACATGCTGGAAGGAACTATCGACACATTCATAATGCGTTCTAAATACAGTATTATACAAATGGTCCTTGAGAAGCGTTTGCTTACTGGTCATGCACAGCGTGTGGGCGGATGTTAAGTAGTAGCTAATGCCTCACCCCCCACTTGTAATGCATGCCCCCCCAATCCCCTCCCACCCCTACTTAGCCTCATCCAGCTAGTCCCAGGGAGGATTTGTGGAGGAAGGAGAGCCAGGGGGTGGGGGGCGATCTTGAACTTAACCTGACCCTCAAACCCACATGGGTGTTGCACCTGCAAACTCTCCCTCGTTGGAAACAGGCTGGGTGGGAAGAGGGAGGGAAGAGAGAGAGAGAGAGAGCGAGGTAGGGTGAGAGAACGAGAGAGAGGAGAGAGAGAGAGAGAGAGAGAGAGAGAGAGAGAGGGAGAGAGAGAGAGAGAGAGAGAGAGAGAGAGAGAGAGAGAGAGAGAGAGAGAGAGAGAGAGAGAGAGAGAGAGAGAGAGAGAGAGAGAGAGAGAGAGAGAGAGAAGGAGAAGAGAAGGAGGGAGGCGTATTGTCTGCTTGGCATGCCATTACACTGATTTGCGCTGGGTTTTACCTTGTGTGTCTGATCCAGCAGGGATTTATAGACGTTAGAAGTGTGTTGCATGTCTGATTGTCTGCTGCTATCAGCAGAATGGCCTTTAGAATCTGTGATGGAGCTAGCCTCCACTCCGAGCTGGATGCTGAACTGAGAATTCACTCCAACAACAGAGAACCAAGACAGATAATTGGACAGTGTGCAGTTAGATTGGAGTCATTGTCCACTAATTGCTGCGTGGAGTCCTGTTTTGGCGGGAATATCGCAAACAAGAATATGCTGTTCATGAATGAGTACACACACAAACACACAGATGTGTCCTTACACCCACACACATACACACAAACAACCTTTCCATTTATCACTTAGAAAATCACATAAAATCGAGAAACAATTCATATTAATACGGTAATTACATCAGTGTGTCAATAAAAATAAATTGTTACCAGCCAAAGATTAACTTCTAAAAACACAGATTCCATCAAATCACCTTGTTTATCGTTAAACCAGTACATATCAGATGCTGCACAAAGCCTGAGTCCCTGATAAAAGAACTACTTCACAGCCTGTGTTTTTTGAACACCAGTATTTCTGTCCAGGAGTCCGGAGCAGTCATCGATATCCTGATGTACTCCATATCACCGATCAAAACAGACCAAACAAGCCAGGTGCATTCTGGGAGCGGCTGGAGACAGCAGTGTCAGCAGGGTGTCAGTCAGTCAGAGCCATCATAACGACCCACGGATTAGAATCAACTGGCGTAATGGAGATAATTGTTTTCTAAATAAGCTCCAGGATTGATCTGGCCCCTACCCGTCCTCCTCTGTCTAATTCAGGTCAGTGTGCCACCTGCCTCGCCTCTACCCCTGCAGGCCTGGCTGCCTCTAATCGATGCCACAACCCTGGAGAAATCATCGCTGGCTCTGCTGCAGCGGGCCCAAACCAAACTGCAACTTGTCCAATATTTTTTCATGTCAGTCAGCGCCCGCGGTCGGTTCGGGGCCACGAGGACAATGTGGTGGAAGAAGACAACTCGAAACGTCTGTTAGCATGATTGTTGTAACGGGAAAGGAGGGAGTTACGACAAATTCTGTTGTTTGTTGTGTTCGTGATGAAACTGGGTAATTGGGAACGTCCTGTTGGCGTAAACTTCGGACCTTAAGTAAAAACTGAATTGAAATTTAAGAGAACAAATGTGCACCTCATCGAAAGTGGTTGTCTGTTTGCGTTAAGCTATTTACAGGGGCCCCCACAGAGTCCTCCAGTGAAGGAGTCCCATTAGCATCCTCTTTCTCCAGAAACACCTGCACCTGATTGGAACAGACCCTTACCCGGAACAAGAACTTAATTGGCCACTTTGCAAATGTTTATTTGTTAGGTTCCCTGATGTGCGTCATAAGAACTCAACTTCCCTCTCCTCTTAATTGTGTTCTTCTTCATTACACGATTCTGGGATTGTTTGTTTGTGTACACTCCCCCTGTGAGGTCAGCATAAACCTCCAGATAAAACCCACATGTCAGGCCAAGTGGTTGTGGTGGAGTGAGAGAGAGAGAGAGAGAGAGAGAGAGAGAGAGAGAGAGAGAGAGAGAGAGAGAGAGAGAGAGAGAGAAAGAATATGCGTGTGTGTGTGTGTGCATGAAGACTCCATGTCCAGTCTCATGTGATGTTTGTACTTACTTAAGAATTAACCTTCCTGACCACAAGCCAATGCTCGATCCCCTCTCCCTCCCCCTCCCCTCTTCCCTCCCCCTTTCTCTATCCCTCTTTTCACCCTCTCCCTCCCCTCTGTCCTTATCTCTCCCCCCTCTCTCTCCCCCTCTCCTCCATGTTCTCTTCCTGAGAGCCTCTGAGGTGATTTATGCATCGTTCTCAGCTGATGTTCTGAGCCAACATGAGAGAGACTTGTTGACCTGGATGTGTGGGGTTTCCAGGACACACCGGGTCCCTCTCTGTCTTCCCAATGACACCACGGCGTCGTTTTCACTTCCTGTGACCCGGTCTCTGTTTCAGCAGCTCCCCTTTACGGCTCAAAACAAAGATGAAGCCCTGTGTTCCACTTCTGACTTTTGTAGAAGTGTATGTCATAGTCAAAATATAATCATGGAATGCTTTAGTTATACCTCTTCCCCATTGGGTATCTGTTTTTGGATTTATTTATTTTTTTACTTTACTTAGCAGACTTTTGAAAAATCCAATGAAATTCTGTAACTGTAAATGTCGGTTGGAAATCCTTGCTGATACATACTGAAGATGAATGAATTTATTTACTTTGTAAATTGTATATATTGTTAAACATATTTTTTGCTTTTAGACACATTTAAAAATGTAGTTGTGCTTTTTATTTGATTAGATATAACTGTATTGATTCCTGAGGGGAAACTGCGAACTGCGTAAATGTGTTGCAAGTAAGTAATGATGGCTATACAAACACGCAAACTAACCCTTAAGAGCCTTGCAATCCAGCTGTAATCCCACCACTACAGGGAACAGCACATTTTCAGCAACAACCTTCTCCCCATGATGTGATCCACCCGAGTATTTTAACATACAGAATAAAGAGGGTCATTCAGAGAACAGAATAAAAAGGAATGATAAGATTTAGGCACGAAAACATCTTGGTGTTTGATTCCTGTGGACATGTAAGTCTCTGGGTACCTGGAGGCAAGCAAGTGGCCCCCTGCAGTGAAGTGACGTGCAGTCCAGTACATAGTTTAAAGTAAAGAGTTGAAATGAAAAGAAATCAATAGAGAGTAACATCTCCAGCTGTTCCTTCTTCTTCTATGTCTTTGTTACTTCCCACAGCGACACAAAACACAGTTAGAAAAATACTGACTTACTGTGCAACAGTAATAACTGGGTAATTTTAAACCCCATTAGGGACACACAATAACAGCTAGTAGACCAATGTCAACATAATATTTCAAATGGGTGGACCAATACAAATGTATTCTAAATATGTGATTTTCTTTTCATTAAATAAACAGAAATTGTTTGTACTTATACGTAGGTCCCCAAACGAAACGACCCCCATTTGAGTTTTATGCGTGTTATGTTGCACTTTGTCTAGATTGAGACAATGTTTTTCATTCTGGGAAAAGGTAAAATAAGTAAGTTTGACCTGAAAATAGATCCAATTCCAGGATACAATATGTGTGTGGTTTAGTAAAGAAAACTGTTTTTGACACAATATCAAATAGGGATCAGGAAAAAACACAAAAGAAAAAACATTTTGATTCTAATATCTGGGAGAGAATTGTACTTTTCTGTCATTTAGAGAGAAGAATCTGCAGCAGAATGCGTCTGGCCCTTTGTGTGCCTCCTCACAATGACAAACACAAAGAACCAAGAAGTGACCCTCGGGACGAAAACATCAACTGCAATTTTACCACCATTTCTCAGGACCTCGCCTTTTCAGAAAACATGACCCCAGCTGCCTAGGTCTGTGATGCGCACCACAAAACTAAAACAACTTTGAAGTTGCAGAGCTGGAAAGTGAAGCGTTGACCCCCCCCCCAGCAAGGTGAACTGAGCATCAGCCAAGTCCTGTCGTTCCTTGATTGCCAGAATGGGGAGAGGGGAGGGATGCAACAAGCCTTTCAGATGCAGCCAAGGTTTTGATGTCCTGATCCCAGAACAGTACTGCTTACTAAAGATAGCCCGCTCTTATCAATTAGTAGCTTGAGACACCCCCTCTCCCACCCCCCCACCTTGGTCAGATAACCCGCCCTTGTGCTCTGGGTTAGATTCCCGTGTCCTCCCCTCTCCTCTTCCCCCTACCCACACTTTTCTCCTCCCCCTGCATCATCCTCCCCTCTCTGGTTGACAGTCCTACTGTCCTTCACAGTTTGGCACAAACTCTCCCTGTGTGCCTCCAAGAGACACGGTTAACTTTCTTGCGCCTCTGTCCCTCTGTCTCTCATTGGCTGTTTTCCAACCCCCCCCCCCCCCCCCCCCCCCCCCCCTTTCGAACACCAAGACACACACATTTATAAACCTCCAACTCTCTATGTGTACCGCCACTGACACCACCCCCTTCCCCTGTATTCCTCCTCTCTCATCTCCTCTTCCTTTCTCCTCTTTCTCATTTCCTTGTCCTTCTCTGCTCATTCTCCTCTCCTCTCCTTATTTTCATCGCCTCACTTTCATCTCTTTGAATCGCCAGTCCCCGTTCTCCTCGGTCTCCCCTTCTCGTTCTCCTTGGTCTCCCCTTCTCGTTCTCCTCCCTACTTCCTCATTCGGGGCTGTGGGTGGGAGGAGCCTACTGTAGTGGAACATAACTCCATAACTTCCATAGACAGGTACGTTGGAAGTCCAACTCAATGCTAAACGCGAGATAAGAACTCAATAATTAAAGGGGAAGACGTTGGGTATATTCCTCCTCTTATTACAAATGCATCGTTTCAGGGAGAGCAGCCAACCACCATGTGGAGACCGGCCCCGAGGCTACAGTGTTTTGTGTGTTCCCCTGCTTTAGTAAGTGGTGGATTTTGATGTTAGTCATGCGTATCATATGCGTGCTGATTCTCCAAAACCCTACCCCACCCCTATGAGCACATATTTGAAACCGCCGCCCTAAAAGATTAATGGCATCATGCAAGTTTTACGCCACTGAGAGCGCTAATGGCTTTTAGGGGCAAACGTTCTTAGGAGTCCTTGCACATGAAAAAAATAAAAAATAAATAAAGCAAAACTGCGGAAAAGCGCAAAACAGCACTTAAGCTTGCTGGAATGTCGAGCTTCTGTCCCAAAAGTTAGAAGGTTGCTTCTGCATTTAGGTGGAGACTGCTAGACTTTTGTACAAGAGATGTACCCTCTAGAACCCTAACACATCGACGATGTTGCTTGTTATCTGCTCAGTAGTAGGACAGATCTCTCCCTGCATGAATACACCTGTACTTTCCGGAAATTCTCACTAGGATGGAAAGACTGATTATCCACCTGAATAAATAATTTTCTCTGAGAAAGAAATGTTGGCTAGAAGCAACTTTGTATCGGTCTGTACAGTGCTTCCGGAAAATATTTACAGGGCTTCTCTTTTTCCACACGTTGCTATGTTACATCTGTATTTCAAAATGTATCACATTCTTTTTTTTTCCTCTAAATTCTACACACAATACCCCATAATGATAACGCACATTTTTGTACTTAAGTATTCAGATCCTTTGCTATGACACTCAAAATTGGGCTCAGGTGCATCCTGTTACCACTGATCATCCTTGAGATGTTGAGGGAAAAAAAATCAAGTGAATTTTGGAATAAGGCTGTCACATGACAGAATTTGGAAAAAGTGAAGCATTGGGAATCCTTTCCGGATCCACTGTACAGTAGCCCTGGGCTACACAGAAAAGTGTGGTTGAACTTCTTCTTACAACACCGTATCCCCAAATATATTCCATAATCACCCATATGCAGTTTTTATTTTATTTTTGTATTTTGCACTTCATAGAATGAAGCAAGGGCTGCAAAACTGGTTATTTTTCTATATATCGGGAAAGAGTGAAGGTGTTGGTGGGCAAGACGCATAGAAAGAAAAGTAATTTGCTCTCAATTTTGACATCTCAAGACGAGAGAGAGATCTTTGCAAGGTTGAAGGACGTCATGCCCAAGGCTGGATGGAGGGTGTATGCTGTTATGTATGGAGGAATGGAGAGAAACAGATGAGTTTTGGGGAGGATGTTTACCTGGAGAGGTGGGGCTGGTGGAGGGGTTGACAACATTTAAGGTGAAGCTGCTAGCCAGCCAGGCTTCCAGAGGGATCTGAGTTGCCCAATAAATCAAGCTGCTTCAGTCTCCACACATCTGTCGATTGATTAAGGAAATACTGTAGCAGAAACCGATGAGGCATGGCAGCAACAGGAAGAGGAGAGGATAAGGAAGGTGTGGAGGATGATAAGAGGGAGAAAAGGGAAGGAAACAGAAGGGTGGAAGAAAGGAGGAGAGAGAATAAACAAGAAGACGGAAGCAGTGCAATGAAAGCAGGAGGATGGCGGGAGGAGAGGAGGAGGACAGGAGGAGGATAATAGAAGAAGAATAGGAGGACAGGAGGAGGATAATGGAAGAAGGAGAATAGGAGGACAGGAGGAGAATAATAGAAGAAGAATAGGAGGACAGGAGGAGGATAATGGAAGAAGAAGAATAGGAGGACAGGAGGAGGATAATGGAAGAAGGAGAATAGGAGGACAGGAGGAGGATAATAGAAGAAGGAGAATAGGAGGACAGGAGGAGGATAATAGAAGAAGGAGAATAGGAGGACAGGAGGAGGATAATAGAAGAAGGAGAATAGGAGGACAGGAGGAGGATAATAGAAGAAGGAGAATAGGAGGACAGGAGGAGGATAATAGAAGAAGGAGAATAGGAGGACAGGAGGAGGATAATGGAAGAAGGAAAATAGGAGGAGAGGAGACGCAAAGAAGGAGAGGAGGAGGAGAGTAGGAGGACAGTTGGTGAATAGTCAGAGGATAGTACGAGCAGAGGAGGATAGTAGGACTAGAATAGGAGGAGAGGAAAGGAGGGGAGAAGGTAAATAAGGATGGTAGGAGGAGAGTAGGAGGAGAGGAAAGGAGGGGAGAGTGACTGTTCTGCTCCACAGCTCCAGTTCCTAAGTACTGAGTGATGAAGAGGTAGCTGAGTGTTGGTTTAAAGGACCTGCCATGGACTAGAACGCCACTGCCAATTAATAATTTACAAGATGGCAATGGCACAAAAATAACTAGAAATGGAAAGGTTTTTTTTTGGTCAGAGCAAAGTGGCCAAGTGGTTTGACTGTATGCAGTTCTGTTAGTTTTTGAACATGTGCATTCACAGCTTCTCTAGACAGCAAATGTTTGTTTAGTTTTTCTGCCGATTCCCCTTCCCGCCAGATTCAAGGTGTCAACCTTTCTAATAGGCTGCCCGTTACCTGTCTCCAGGAGTGTTTCTCTTTGACAGAAGGTTCAACGGAGCAAGCCATGCTTGAGATTTTAGGGTGGGTATCAGCAGTATTTGGGATACTTCCCATGAATGCCTTCTGACACAAAGAGAGGGAGAGAAAGAAAGGCTGAGAGAGGGATAGAGAGATATTTACAGTGAGAGAGACAGATGAGGAGAGAGAGAAACAGACAGATGAGATAAACAGTGTTAAGGTTGGTTAGGGTTCGAGAACTAGATATACGGTGTATATATAGCTTGGATCTTCACCCCAACTAATTGTTGTCTACCATCGCAGTTGCTGTTGGCAGCTGTGTTGAAGGCGTGCAGGTGCGTTGTCGATGTTTTGTCAGCCATCAATGATGTGTGACACATTTAAAGGAAACACTTCAGCCTCAAAGTCACTCAGGGGCGAGGAAAGCGTTCACACATGCGCCAAACCCCGGACACGACCAATCAGATTCAGCCTTAATTTCAGTTCCATACAACGTGGTATTTCAGCTGATGTCGGGCTCCATGACACTGGCTTTGTCAATCTAAAGCATGAAACAGGCAGGGAGACAAGGGGTGTGTCAAACAGAGATGACTCTGGGTGTATTGTTGTACTTTACGCTTGAGATGTTGTCTTAAGATGTACATGCAGCTAACATGTGCATACAAATGAGACCCAGTGCACATTGGCTCTGACTCCTGTAGTTTCTGTATAAACGCTAGCTCTGAAAGGAATGCTGATGTGATTAGGTTCAACTGTTTGTATGAACAGATACAGGGAGAGAGTGATGGAGAGAGGGATGGAGAGGGGGGGGTAGGGAGGCAAAGGGGTGGTCATCTACACTAGACTAATAGCGACAGCATTTTGCCTCTCATCTTTGCATTGAAAAATAAGTTATTAGAAACACACATTTTCTTTGCCTGAGTGCTTTTCTTAATCTCACCCACAAGCTCACTCCCTCTCTCTACCTTTCCCAGTCTCCATCTATGTCTCTCACGCTCCCTTTTTCAGTGGACCAAGTTACTTAGCAACAACTCCTGTCTCTTTACATGGACTGCAAAGTGTTTGGGCTGTAATTGAAAATTCACATTGTACTATCTGACATGAGTGGCAAGTGCATATTGCATGGATACTTTCTAGGATTTTGTTCAGAACATTTGAACACATTGTGTTAATTTACGTGACAGATGAGCATGAGAAAGAAGTTTCCATGACTGATTCTGAGAAGGACTGGTTAAATAGTATGATCATGATTAATTTAAATTGAATAATAATAATACATGATACACACAGATAAATCAATATTGACAAATTGAGTCATCAATCATATTTGGCATCTATACAGGAATACATCTATATATTCACACAGGAAATGTCAATTAATGTCAGAATATAGACGAAAACCTATCCTTTCGTGGACCAACTCTCTCCTTGTGTCACTCTCACAAGAGTGACATACACATCCATGGGTCTAGCTGTGATGCAACAGCCAGCAATAAAACTGTTTCCGGGCCTTTCTCCCTCACAGAAGACAAGGCTGGGCTCCGGACAACTGATTTCCTTTCTTCCATCTCTCAGCAGAGGAAGACACCCTGCTCTCACTCCAGTTTGGAACTGCGGGATCTTTTCGGAGGAACTCTCGTCTCCTCAACAACCGGCAGAGATGTCCGGACATCATTACAGATCGGAAATTGTTCTGAATATCAAAGGTGTCACTAATCCCAGACACGGGAGTTCCGCCGCAGAAGATAACTATTCCCAGAGCGATCCATCATTACTCCTTTCCTCACTGATGGAACAGTGTCGCGTCCACAGCTAAGCCAAACTGACATATCCAATTGATACCATCACCAGACAGTGACTGAACACAGCAGGAAATGTGTGAAATTACCCAGCGTGAGAACATCACTGGCACACACATGCAAACACACACAAGCGCACACACAAGAAACACACACACACACACACCAAAATACAGTCACACACACACAAACAGACCCAGATGCAAACACATGTTATCAAAGACATACAAACAAACACTCAACCACTCAGCTGGGCTGAACCCTCTATGACAGTGGTGATAACACATTGCTCAACATGCCATGCAGTTTATCTCTTAACTCAAACCTTTGGCTTTGTGAAAACCTTCTTAATCAAGATGAATCTAAGCATTAGGAGCAGAAGCCTAGAACAACTCACTGTTCGTTGATGTGAATAGGCTATTGACCTTTCGCCACACAATAAATCTCATGTTTCAAAGTTGGCCAGCCGTTTGTGTTGGCACATCAAATATCATTACACTGAACCCCTGTACTTCTGATGCAGTGATTCAGTCACTGCTATCCACCTGAGGGATTCTTATCTATCTTATCTGGAGTCAGATGGCTGAGCGGTTAGGGAATCGCGCTATTAATCAGAAGGTTGCCAGTTCGATTCTCGGCCCTGAAAAATTATGTTGTGTCCTTGGGCAAGGCACGTTACCCTACTTGCCTCGGGGGGGAATATCCCTGTATTTACTGTAAATCACTCAGGATAAGAGCGTCTGCTAATTGACTAAATGTATCTGAAACTATACACTGCTCAGGTGTCACAGCATTGACATTCACAACATGAGCAGTCAACGCAAACATGCTGTAAAGCCTCGATCTATAAGGACCGGCTCATTAAGCTTCCATCTAGCTGATGTCATATGTAACCTCAATTAAACATTCCTTGAACATCAACAGTTCACACTCATAGATGATAGGTTGTCTTATTTTAGGTTACGTAGAACTTCTTTGTAGATGAATCAAATACTGTGTGGCCGTGCCAAAGAAAACGTGAGTTTAAACATTCATTTGAAAGCTAATTGCCTTTCTTTTATATGGTATGGGGTTGGTGCTTTTCCTGATAATGAAGTCCAAATGGAATCGCCACAAAGCGGTTCTATTTTAAAACAGAATACATCAATGGTGTTGATAATGATGGCATCAAGCTATAATTGTGATTGGAAAATAAGAACCGTAAAATAAAGTTGGAAGGAATAATATGTTTCATTATAACACAGCAATGGCTCTGTAATATCTCACTCCTTTAATTTGTCATACATAACCCAATCGACTCAACAGCGCATAAGGGAAAATGAGGTCATTTGCATTTATACAAACCCTTATTAGGACAAATACACAGTGTCTGCAGTCAGTGCTTGTAACACTGCCCCCCCAACAGGCGTCACTAGACTTGATATTTGAGTCACCTTCATTCTCTAGCTGGGGTTTGTATGGTTGGAAGACTTAAGGCTGTGAAATACGTGTCTTAGCTTTTGAGATGACAAAGTGCTTTTGTTATTTCATCTCGGTGATTCTTTTCTTTAAGGGGTGATGGGTAACCATGGCATATTTTCCCCTGCACAACTCATGTGTAAAATATCCATTTAGATATAGTTCACGTGTGAATTTGGTCACAGTTCTCCCCCCCCCCCAGCCCCCCCCCACCCCCCTCCCTACCATCAGGGCCCGTGTGCCTCAGAGTGGTTCTCCTTTGACCCACTGTCTTTGAAGTGTTGAATGGATATAGAATCTCCGTGTCTTCCATTTGTTGTGGTTCAAAGCTTCTCTCTCCCTCTCTTCATCTCCTGTGTCGTGGTCTGTCTGGTCATGCATACCGTCTGACTGCTACCTCTTCCTTCCTATTCTTTCTCAAAAAACAAAAGAGAGGCGGCCTCTCTCCGGGCAAGCGAGGTAGAAGTAATGCAGTGTGGGAGCCTTTCCCATGATACCCTATTGACAGGGATGGCTAATTGATTTAACATCCCTGTGTTGGGGCCTAGTCAAGCACAAGCTCTCCTCTGGATTTGCATGCAGTGCATAACCTGAGCCGGAGTGCTTGAGAATGTGTCTTCTGTAATAATGTTTGACTCTGGCTACCTTGTCTTAAACCTACCTAGTCTTCATTACTGACAATGCAGGAGACAATACATTGTATATATATATATATATATATATATATATGTATGTATATATATATATATATATATACATATATATATATACATATATATATATACATATATATATACATATATTGTGCGGTGAGTCTATTGTGTGTCTATTGTGTGTCTTTTGTGTTGGCGTTTTCAAGCCTTTACAACAATATTTCTCTAAGATGAAATCAATGTGTTGAGAAGGTCTCTCTAAACTTGAATGGATGGCCCTTGAGTTTGTGGCTTCCGGGGTGGAATCAGATGTTTGTGAGGACTGGGCTGTGGATCTTAAGAAAAAGCCAACCTCCTCCGCCCTGCTCCCCCCCCGCCCCGCGCCAGCCCATCACACGGGCCCCAGAGAGGAGGACGGACGTTGACCAGAGGAGAAAGAGGACAGGATATCTGTACGCAGGGGAAACATATTGTTGGGGGTGGGTGTAACTTCAGAAATGTAGAAGTCAGAAGTACAGGAATGACATGACAGGAACAATATAGGAAAGAAATGAGAAATCCAAGTGCAGGGCGGTCTGCAGGTTGAGGGGTGAAATATGGAGGAGACGAGAGGGTAAGGAGTGGGTGGATGAGAGCCGGTGTATTGAGCTGGCACCTGTGTCCGCCCGGGTGAACAAGGGCTCGGCCCTGAGCCTTAACCCAGCCAAGGGGGATGGAGCTGGGCTCTGACACTGGCTCACGGAGGGCGAACAGGTGGTGAGTGGAGATGAGCAGGGGGGAGCAGGAGGGCTGGCTGTTCTGGCCCAACTCGACATCACAGAGGAGAGAGGGGAGGGGAGGGGAGGGGAGGGGAGGGGAGGGGAGGGGAGGGGAGGGGAGGGGAGGGGAGGGGAGGGGAGGGGAGGGGAGGGGAGGGGAGGGGAGGGGAGGGGAGGGGAGGGGAGGGGAGGGGAGGGGAGGGCAAGTGAAGGAGGATAGCAGCGTACATCTTGTATATCAGAATCAGAACCGTTTGTATTCTCATGTAGGTACATGATGCCTCTTCTAAATCTCCCTACTCAGGGACAGCTTCAAACATTTATGAAAAGAACAAGCATTGATTTATGTAAATGTCTTAATGATCAATCAAAGCAACTCTCACCTGGGCTGTTTGATCGAACTCGGCCCAGCAAGACTGATAATTAGAACTAAATTGTCATTGCTATGGCCAGATAGGACAGTATTGGGGGTTTGTTATTTCATTTCAGCTTCAGGAAGGTCTCCTGAGTTCTTACTAGCAGACGGCTAAACGTAATCGACTCTGCCATGAATGTAATAAAACTCACACTGGTCTAAGCTGAAACTGGTGGTCAAGGCAGGTTTTTGTGGAATTTGGGACCTGTACACCTCAATTCCACTTTTCAATCTGTCCTATCTGACTTCTTCATCAAAGCTGGGAAGACTGCAAATGTGTTCTGGTTCCTCCGATGATTTCCTCCTGTGTTTTGACCACTTCTGGATGTGATTTCTAAACCATCAGACACATCCACTTCCCGATTGAACTTTGACTCCCACCGTGTGTCCATGTGTTCTTATATGCAAGGTGATCCTTCTGCCATGCCACAGGCCTCCCAACTGCTTCCTGTTTGGACTTCAGGTGTGGGCATTGATGTGGGTGACAGGCAGGTGTGTTTGAGGACACACGTGTGCAGTAAGCATGTGCACGCCCATGTGCACCCGGATGCGTGTGTATGTACGTGTGCATGTATGTGTGTGTTCCTAACATGTAAGCGTGTGAGTCTGTCTGTGTACAAGTGGGTGTGGATGGGTATAATTACCCATGTGTTCATGTGTGTGTGTGTGTGTGTGTGTGTGTGTGTGTGTGTGTGTGTGTGTGCATGTGCTTGTGTCTGCAATCAGACCCATCCATGTACATCACAGAGTGTCATTCTCTACGTCTCCACAGTCAGTCCTGTGCCAGTCCTGGTTAGAAGATCATAATAAAGACAAATAGGCAGCTGCCAGACGTTCTGTCAGCACTGGGAACAGACGAGCCAGAGAATCACGAGAGGGATCTAAATGTTGAACAAAACCCATGACAGGACAACAGCAAGGACAGTTAGGGTTCCTCAAAGCCGTTCATCATTCTTGTCGCTCCTTGCCACTCTAATTGCCTGTGATGCATTGTCCCAATACAACACAACGTCAAAACCAGTCAAATTAATGACTGACACTCACTCTGATAATGGCCAGGCTAGAGAATGAGCTTTGTGTGTGTGTGTGTGTGTGTGTGAGTGTTGAGCTGGGGAATGTGTAAATATGTTAGTACTAGGCTTGTCTTTCAACTCAACTGCTAAGTACATATTTCAAAGGAGGAAAAGTTTTGACACCTTGATAAAAAAAAAAAAAAATGAAATATATCAGTTATACACATGGGCGTTCAATTAATATTGCATAAGCAGGCTGGTTTCAGAGGTCCATCGGAAAATATATTAAATTATTCATCATAACAGCTAAGTTCAAAAGCCTCCCATCCAGGATTAGAGATGTACTGTAGCTAGTTATTGCATAGTGGATGAACAACTGACCGAAGACCAGCAGGGACTTTGGAAGCAGTGGGTTCACCTCAATCAATCATGTTCAAGGTTCACTGTCTTCTCCTGCCTCCTGCCAATCAATAAGCTGATAGAATGTCTGGTCAAATGACACAGTGAGGTCACTCATAACACAGTCATTACTGTACTTGGACAACAGTAGCATCTGAACACCAGGGATGTTGGCTTTGTGATGTAATGTATTCACTAAGTAGACGCCTTTATCCAAAGCTAACTCTAAGCCATCTGAACCGGTAACTTCTTGCATCTATCTAACTATCTGCATATATATGCTCAACCACTGATGATTGTTTGACCACCACATATTATACAGTTCTCCTAGCCTGAAAGAAAGCCCCCAGTCATATTTCCGAGACAGATTGTAGAAAACCAAACAGACAGTTGCTTCCGGTACAGCTCTCACTGTTTTTTTCTCTACATCATCCACCAGCGAACCATCCACCAGCGAACCATCCACCAGCGAACCATCCACCAGCGAACCATCCACCAGCGAGCCATCCACCAGCGAGCCATCCACCAGCTAACTGATCAAGCTACATCTTGTTTTCTTTGCATTTCAAAGCTCACTTCACATGCACGTATGTACAATTAATATTAATTTGTCGGGGTGAGCGTGTGGGCGGGGGTGAGGGAGAGATGGGCCGTCATCTCACTGCATCGAAAAAGTATAAAATAAGCCAGTGTTTACCTTTCATGTCAAGGTCAGTGAACAATCTGCTCCAGCCAGACTCTTTAAAATAAGTAACTTCTTTATTCTCTTTGAAGCTCAGAAGACTACCCACAGAAGAAGATCACTTTCAATATGGTAGTCAAGCCCTTGAAGAGCTAACTTCAATTTCTCCGTTTCAGTTCTACCTTAAAGTGAATGATGATGCGGTGCTGCATCTTCCTGGCTGTGCTTGTATCGGCCCACACAAACACGCTTGGCCTCCCACACACACACACACACCTACAGACACACACCTACAAACACACCTACACACACACACACACACACACACACACTAACACGTGTCCCCAGATCTCTGAAATCACTTTCACTCAACTGTCCATCCACCCAGCTTCTCTTGAGAATTGAAATGTTTAAAATAAGGAAATTCTTCAGACCTAATCAATAAGGAAGATATATTCCTTCTATATGGTACAAACTGGGTTGTGGAAAAAGTGATAGTGATACATCTACACCTAGCCCCCACATGAAGCCTTATGCACATGCATGTTTGGTCATGTATCTAGACACTGAGAACGAACAATCCCGAAATAAAATAAATAAATTATGTAACCTCCAGCTTGAATGTGACTTTCCTTGTGATAACTCAAGTTTTGCAAACTGAACAAAGGACAAGGTCATGTTTGAATTCTCATTAAACTTGAGAACAGAGGCGTCTTGCGTAGTAAGGTCATATCTTGGAGGCCCTCTCCTTCAGGAAAAGTTTGTCCTACACAACCCTATCTCATCCTACTCCTTTCCTTTTGATGCTTGTTGTTTGGAAGCCCCACTGGGGGCAGCCTTTAGCTTTGTGTGCTGCAGGGTTGGGGTTAGGCTAACACTGATGCCGTAGGCTACCTTGTGCATGGGAAACAGTGATGCTAAGACTTTAGCCCAAGCAGCCATATTGTATGGCGCGTTAGGACCGAGACAAGGCTGGTACTAGCAGCTTCTCTGTGTTAACGTCTACTAAACTCATGGGCTCATAACCGTGATGGCCGCTCATAGACGTTGTGAGAAAGCTCTCAAGAGTCCCGTGTCTACCTGCGGATGAAAGACAATAAAAGCCCATCTTTTAAATGTTTAATGTGCTAAAAGCTCGCGTTTAGGGAGATGCCCAGAGTCTCGAGGCTCGGGATTAAAGGTTTCTGTGGGTTGTTTATCTATGGGTCTGCCGAGACCGATTCAGTTGGAAGGAGAAACTCCATTTACCCGTCCATCTGGCCAGGAGAGAAAAGAGAAAGAGCTTGTTTTTACCCACCCCGCTGCCCCAGAGAGCCATCTCTGTTACCGCTGAGGGGAGAGAGGGGCCAGGAACACAGCAAGGTCATAGTCTTTGTACCCATATTGGATAGTATGTCAGGCAGGGATCTCTCTGAATGCCTAATGGACAGAGGAACAAACCGCCCAACTGTCTGGAAGACAATACAGCCCATAATAGCTTTGGAGAAAGCACATCTGGCAAAGAAAACAAAGGGGACAGGTGGATGAATCTTTACTGTAAGGGACATGTTTTCTTTGGACAGTGCATGATATAGACCCCTGGGATTGACTGTTTTTACTTCTTTAACTTCTTGTTGTTTGTTAATTAAAAACATTGAAAGTAAAAACATGACTGGATTTCAAATTATGAGGGGGATTTAGTGAGGAAATCCATGTTCTTATAAAATAATGTATAGTGACAGTTTTTTTTTCAATCACTTCATTTATCCATGGTCAGAACACTTTTTTGGAGTGAAGTTGTGTGTAGGTGTGTTTTGGCGTTTTTTTACTTTAGAGAAAGAAAGTCAGTGAGAGAGATAAAGAAAGAGAGAAAGAGAGAGAAAAAAAGAGCGAAAGAGCGAGAGAAAAAGAAAGAAAGAAAAAGGAATGTACAGGTCAACAAAGGTGCTGCTTCCCTGTGGAGAAAGAGACAAATTGCTAACAGATGTTTAATACCTAACGCAGCAGCAAATTACACACAATCAAAGCAGTCTTGAGACTCAAGTGCTTTTACACCCAGAACTTCAAAGCCAGTCTCGGAAGCAGCTGACAAGGCACAACGTGAGAGGAAGGTGAGGCAGACGTTACATCGATATTCAAATATGGTTGCTGGCATAAAACGCGATTCTGCTAATGTGGGTATTTCCAATTAACCTGGGCATGTTTCTGCACACTAACCTGGCCGCTACTACCAAGGTCATGTTGTGTGTTTTATGCTTTGCATATCACCTGGGACATGTAGTCAAACACAAAGGCGTGTGGGAACTGGGAGTGTGGAATGGGAGGTGATGATTATGTCACAAATCAACAGTGGGTAAATTAACAGTGTTTGTGTTTGAAATTGACACATATCACAGCAAATACAAGCACAGACTATAATACACACATCATAACATTGGTGACAGCTCTCTACAAAGTTGATTACACCAATGTTTGAATGTTTGTGAATCTGCAGAAACAAACACATTACTAAATGTCTTTAAGGGAAATCTCTGCATAGAACTGTTATAAGGAATACCTCTGTAATTCAAGCCTCTACCTCACCCAAAGGTACTCACGAGTCCAACAGTTTCAGTGTGTTTAGAGAATAGTTAGACAAGGGTTATGACGAGGACCCCCTCCTTTCCTGTACTCTTGTGAAGTATAGGTGTTTCCGTGGAAACAGCTGAGAGACACACAGCACAAACACACGTATGGGCCTAATTATTCTCCACTGTTGGTGCCAAGCTGTAATCGTCTGGGCTGTAAACAATGCAATCAGAGGCGCAGCGATGCGGAGCACGTCAGAAGCTCTCACTCAAGAGCTCAGTCCCAGGTGAGCATGTGACAGAGACGGAGGGAGGCAGGGAAGGAAGGGCGGGGGGGGGGGGGTGAGAGAGGATATATTTGGAGGGAAAAAAGGGAATTAAACCAGTCAAAAATGAGTTGGTGTGACTAGTTTGTTAGAACCTTGAAATTGCTGCTTCAACATTCTGTGTTTAGAACTTGTCACTTGTCGTGTGATTGGTTGTGTTGTGTGTGACACGCACGGGTAATGATCTACCCAGGGGCTTCAGGGAGCCTGCGCTACCTTTATATTTACTGATATATTCACCCTCGAAACAATAAACACACTCGAGGACATCCCTTGAGATGTTTTGTGTTTTCGTAGTCAAAACTCTTCATTCTCCATTAGGAGTTTCCATTTAGGAAACGTAATGTTACCTCTGTGTTGAGTTTGTCAGTGGTAAATGGAGGATTCCGACTAGGAATGATTTTCTGCTGCAATTAAACTTCAGTACTTGCTGCCACTTCAAGACAACGTGAGGCATAAGGGGTGAGAATTTCTGTGCCATGTTTGCAGTGACGTTTGACTAGAGTCAATCAGTAAATGGCAACAGCTGTTGAATCAAAGAAGGCAAGAATGTTGTTATACTTGTATTATACCATATGTCAGTATAACGGTATGTCTACTCTCCCACATTGCGGGAAAAAAAGTTAATCATTTTCTTTGAAAAGAAGTCAGCAATTTAGAAGTTGTGCTGTGGTGGTGCTGGAGGTCTTCTAACTCCTCCCAGGTATGAGAGTTTCTCAGAAGTCTGAAATTCATGCTGCCACAGAGCGAGAATCAATGAAACCAATGCCATTTCATATCTAAGATGTTGCTTTCCCTCTTCAACCCGTCTTCGTGATTCTTTGATGAGATGTAGGAAACAAAGGCAGTTTTCTCAAACTAACTTGGCAGCCTTCATAGCAGGTGAAATTTCACCATTCATTTCGATGTTTTCTTTGTTTATTTTTCTTCACCTTCATTTAATCGATCCAGAAGTTATTGGTGTTTAAAAAGTTGCCACTGTATTTATGTAAAAAAGGACAGAAAGCTATACAGTCTCTTAATGATATATTTACTTATCAATGTGTGAATCAGAATGTTATCTTTAAGTGGGAAGTACTGTGTGAATTAAACTGTGTTAGTGGGATAATATAAATGAACTGCAATATCCAGCCCTCATAGTCATTAATTACGTAATAGGCCTGAAATAGACGTGTGTGTGCGTGTGAATGTGCATTTACTTAAAACTATTCTGATTCCTTGCATCACCCAAAAGCTCTCTTTATTGTTTATGATAGTCAAAAATATGTACAAATGTATTTCATACATACAGGTTTATTATATATGTTAAAATGAATGACTAATGAGTTGAATTTCTAACCTTAACAGTAACCCTTGGCAACAAACAGTACGTGTATGATTTGTTTAACATATACTGCATATTATCTTATTGTAAAAAGGTGACACATTCTTAAGCCTATAAAAAATGCATGAACACAGACAGCAAATTACTCTACAGAGGCATGCGATGTGATACAGAGGCTTGCTGTTTCAGTTTTGTGATGATACCGTTATAAATGAATGTTTTAAACAATGGATCACTCTAGTTTCTCCATCCCCCAGTTGAGCTGTTTATAATTCAATCTAGCTGGCTAGATCACGACCACTAACAGACCACCATAATGTGTCTGAACTGGAAGGAGACGAGTCATTAGTTTGGAGCGCTGGGAGATTGCAGGACGCAAGTATTATAGCCAAGCGCACAACCGAGTCAGCTGCCTCCACTCTTAGACAGACAGAGGCCCTTGTCTTTGGTTTTCTGGAGAAGAAAGCCCTGAAGATATCACCTGACCCAGGCTTTTGGAATGGAAGCCTGGGCCTATCAAAATGCACCCTGGGAACGCCTTGTTAACAAGGAGAGAGCGGCTGAGAAGGAGAGAGAGAGGAACACGACCTTATGCTTAGCATTAACAATTAAATAACACACGCCAGAGGGATCGCTCGACTGCTTCCCACTCAACACAGAGGAGGTGGGAAGGAGAAGGAGAAAAAGAATGAAAGACTGAATGAGAAACAGGGATAAGGAAAGAAGGTAAGCAAGCTATTCCCACCAGTGGAGAACGTGAAATTGATTTCCAAAAGGTGGGTCAGTTCTGTTTAGTAGTAATATTGTTTCCCACTACACAGAGGAATATATTAACAGTGAGTGATGGTGAATGATGATGTTTGTCAGGGCAGGGGAAGACATGGCGGGCGTGGAATTCAAATTGTTATAATTAGCTGAATATTATATCATGCAAGCAACTTGGGAATTGACGTATCAGAAAACCCATTTCCCAAATGGCGTTGACCAATCCTACCTTTGCAACCTGTCACTACTTGAAAAAGGACCGTCAAGGCGTCGTTAAGATGCTAAATGGCCTACGGAATCTACAGATCCGACAGCAAGTATCCCGAAAGTTTATGAAAAAAATAGTTTTCCTTATTCCAAAGTCCAAACCCAAGAGGAAAGATGCCGGCAATGGACACAACAGTGTGGGAGGCCTAACTCTCAGCAAAATAGCTTAACAATCAACAAACATACTTGTCTAGCTAACACTATATGTTAGACAACAACACCATGTTGATTGTGTGTGTGTGGAGGGTTTCCAAGACATGAATGAAAACCTGTCACAACACAAGGATCAGATAGACAATGTATGGTCACAGATGTTTTACTGCAGTTTGTACGCTCACACATCCCATCTCCACCTTCCCGATTTACATAAGCCTAGCGTCTCCACCCAGATCTATCCGGTAGTTGATCCCAACCTCGCATCCCGAAGACTCGAAGGTTTCAGTTTGTGATTAGCATCTTGGCTAATGGGAGGCCTGCTGCTTCCCCTAGAACTCTGGTGTGATGCAAACTCTTCATCTCTCTGTTGGATAGTGACACCACTTGCCAGATGGCGTTGCCATCGAGCTCTCTCTAGTCCTATGTTGGTCCCTGTCTCTATCTTTTTATTTTTTTATCTCTTCCTCTCTCCCTCATATCCTCACTGTGGTGATGAAGTGTCGCCCCTGGGCGTTGACTGTGCATATGGGCACCATGAATACCTGCCAGTTCACGCTTTCTCTCACACACACACACACACAAACTTGCGCACACACACAGAGTCAACCATCTGACAAAGAGTGGAGGGGTATCGTGAACAGCTGGACTGCCACACACACTTCATCTGGAGCAGGTTGCTGATTGGCTTAATTGATGGATCGTTTTCGGTTTTGACCAATGGCCAAACACAAGCTGGACCGTGATAGGGCAGGCTTGGGGGCCAGGGTTGTGTCTGGTTCATCAACTTGAACACTGACTGAGTGAGACGGAAGGACAGAAGAAAACACAAGAAACCCACAGAGAACAGAGAGACGGGTGAGACAGCAAAAATGAAATGCAATGGAAAAACACATTTTCTCCGCAAAATATGCGGCCCGTGAAAAAAAAAAATCAATCAGAACCCAAGAAGAAGCAGCACTGAAAATCCTGTCCCATCGGAGGCTTCTCATTTGTTCTAAATGGCGCTGTGGAAGACAAGCGAGGCGTGCTCTTTCCCCCAGGCGGATTCATACACATCCCCTTCCCCTGACAGGGAGACGTGCCTCCGCCCGCCTGTCCACAGCTTTGTATTTAAACCGCCTCAGCACTAATTCCCAGGTAGCTAATTCCCAGCCTCACCTCCATAATATTCCTAATGAGCCCCTAAGCCTCCAGATCCCTTCCTTCAGCGTCGTTTCCAGTTCCCTTTGATCCCCACGATCCTGCCCACGTCTCCCTGCGTCCGCGGGGGTCTGCTTTGCTACCTGGCGGCGTGGCACTAATACCCAGAGCACCTTCCCCCCCCCCCCCCACCTCCCCCCTGAACACACATTCACACACACACCTGCCAGCAGGGGAGAGACAAAGTCAATCTAGTGGGACTCTATTACAGGGAGGGAGAAACAGGACAGCGAAGTTGATACAGTTGTTTGCCGTAATGGAATGAACTGGCGAAGGTGGAAGACTGTTGGTGTTTGAATGAGGTTTGTCGGCAAAAAAAGAGTTATTGAGTAACTTAGTGTTGGGATACTACAGTTTCAGAAAGGGGAGTTGCTATCATATGTATTTATTCAACTACATTAGCATTAGCATCCATCTCTGTCAGATTAGGATGACAGCAGGAGGCAAAGGAGTCACTGACGCACACACACACACACACACACACACAGGCTAGCCCCCGCGGAGTATTCTACATAAACCTTCCATACACATGAGAAGCTAAATGCCAAATGGACACGGGTGGCCTTCGAGTCCCAGAATGCTTTTCTCCTTTCCCTCCCAGCTGCAGGCATAAGGATCATGCCAGGGGACTCTGGGAAAAGCAGATCCACTCAAGGGAAGTCTCGCGCTGTTCTCCTCTGCTCTGCTATACACTCTGCACCAGGACTCTTTCTGGCAGCCACTCTCTTCCCTCCCTTCCTGCCTCCCTCCCTCATTCCCTCCCCTCCCTCTTCACCTCCCCCCATCGCTAACAAACTCTCTCAGGCCTTACCTTGGGCGGCCATCAGTAATTATTCCCTCATGCCACAAACCAGTGAGAAGGCTGTCTGTTACCTGCCGGGAGCACAGCAAAGAAAAACAACATAAGTCGGCCCATTATTTGTCAATCAAACTGGAGGCATGGCAACAGAATGCTGCCGGTCCGCCAGGTGTGCTAGTTATCGCCACTGCAAACTGTCAGCCCCAAATAACACTTTTATTGATTTGCTTATTTATGTGTTGCCTGTCCACCTGGATGCTTCCTGTGCTTGGGTGCCTGTGTTGGCTACCCCCACACCTCTCCCGGGATAACGACACTACGAAACACTAATAATCACCAATTCGTTCCTGTTAATGTCACAGCATTGAAGATTGGTTAAGGTGGGCTTTCTTTTCAAATGTGTTGAGTCAGGAGGATGGGGGATTGAATCAGCAGTCGACCTATCCCTCAGGGTTTAAAGACCAGTTACTCAAGTTTCTGCATGGATTACTACTTTCACCTAGATTATATGTTTTGCTTCAAACCCTAAATCCTTGTTTCAGGGATACAGACTTGTACGAGTAAGTCTAGTTCCAAAGCAGCCAGCTTTGGACACACAAGTGTTGACTAACTTACTTGATAAACACAGTATCATGGACCATGTGGAGAGGTACAGCACTGTACTGCAGATCAAGAAGTTACAGATTAAAATCCCCACATATGTTGCTTTGAATGAAAGCATCAGATAAATGGTGATTATACTTAATATTATTATTATTTCCAGGGATAGTATAGAAGCCAGATTTGTGAGTGCAGCAGTCTAATGTCAGGGTATAGATTGTGTTGGATACATGCTGATTGATTCCTTTTTAAGTTCCTTATTTCCATGCTACCTTTTGTCACATTTTTGGAAGCGAGTTTAGCTACAGCTAGCACACAATGTGCTACATATGTACGAGACATTTTATCATCCTACTGTAGCGTTCTGAAGTAATGTAATTAGGAGTACACATACTATGGCTACCATAAATTGCACTCTGCATTATGGGAAAGAAAGGAAAATAAAATGTTTTGAACAGGCATGGGCAAACGTGTTGACTAAATGGGATTCAGCTTACAACAATTTGTGAAAAAAGAACCATCCCTAAGACTTTTATGTATTCCTTTTTCCATTTACAATGGGGTCATGTTGATATGCCTCCCAACAATGCTACATTTGCATATTCACTCTGTCAATTCTTTTGTGGGACGAACGCCTTGTGAGAAGCAACAACTTGCAGTGTAAATCCTTGTTGATAAAAACAAAACTACACTACGACAAACATGCAGCAGGGTACCATTCTTTTCATTTTTCCCTCCTAAAACCTGGCACAGATAAGAAGCAGCACCTTTCTATTCACGTGGCGGTTTAATGCTGCTTCCACAGAATGTCAATAAAATACTTCCAAACTTCTGTGTCTTTAAAACTGGAAAGGTGATAGGATGGAGATATAATGTAAACACATATAAAAGAAAATATATTTATATAGAGAAATATAATAGAGAAATATATTTCGATAGAAAACATATTTAAAAACAAGAGAATACACCTGTTAGAGAGATGTGTAGCCATGACTGACCTCTGGAGGTCTTCCAGAAAACACATCATTACCATGTGTAATGTTCTCTCACAGCCACATCTCTTTATAACTGCTGAAGTGAAACACCTCAGACCCAATTAGGTTTATTTTATCAGCACTGGAATCCCAGTGTCGTCTCCCTCTCTCCCCTCCCATACGCTTTCCCTTTCCAGTATAAAACACAAACTCTCATCCATTCAGGTTACACAAATACGCTGCTTAGATATGCAGCTCAGCGTTCCCCAACCCGCAAATGTGAAATGACAGATTTAGTCAAAGGGATGACCCACTGGCAGTTTACTGTCACTGGGTTTTCCCCCAAGGATTAATTTGTCACCGCCATTAGGGATATCATCCTTCAAGTCAGCCGGTGAAAGGCATTGGACGGGTAGAGAAAAGGGCACAGGGGGATTTGAAGGGGTCTAGGAACACAGGGCTTTGTATATATTAGCAGGGTGATGTAAAACTGGAGAGGATGTGTAGTTTCTCTCCCAGCTTACAGATACAGGACCAGCCAGGCTCGGTAGGGCCCCAGGCCAGCTCGGTAGGGCCCCGTGGTTGAAGGCAGTCGGGGTTGAAGGTGGGCTTACTGGGGCATTCCAAACAAAGACCTGGAAGTTAAGGAAAGCATGTTTGTCTTCCACACAAGCTCCAAAGCATCCTGTTTGCTGCAGACCTACATGGTTTTACAAAGCGATGAATGGTACCTGTCTGTATACAGCCAAATCAGAGCCAGAACCTTGCCCTAAGATGTATCAACAATGGAGCAAATGGTGGGAAGGCAATACAAACATGATGTATGCTGCTCAACCCCAAGGTAGCTTCACCCCGCAGCAGGCTCTGAGAGATGGGGTTTGGAGTCGTGGACAGGTGGGCGAGGTTGGAGAGAGACTTGACTGCATGATTGCTGGAGAATGCCCCTGTGACCCCTGTGCACTTGCATCAACAGACAACACACACAGCCTCACACGCCCATGCTCACACACACACACACACACACACCTGTGCACATACAACCAACACATACACACAAACACACACACCAGAGAAACACGTACACATGTAGAGCATATTAAGGCCTCCCAGACCAAGACATGCAACATTTTGTTTTCGATCCACCTATCTCACTATCTCTGGATTTAGTTTCACTGTCTCAAGGGGAAGAAGATAGCAGGTAAAGAACAGAACAGGAAGCCAGAAGAGGAACACAATTGTGCTAGTAAAATTGCAGCAGTATTGTCCGTCCACTGTTTAAACAAACAAAACACAATATAACTGTTTTGTGTATTATAATTCAAAACTGTTTAACAAAAAAGCAAACGATGGCATGACACGTCTGTGGTGAATATAAGTTTCTCTGCAATATGCAAGTCCAGAATTACAGATAATTGCGTTCAATTCTCAGGTTAGAGGGGGGAAGAATAAGCAACCACTGGCATTTATTGGTTGCAGTGTGCTGTGTTCAGCAAAATAAATTAATTGGCTCTCCAATAAGCTGGCTCTTCCATTGAAGTTTGACCCTCTCTCTCTCTCTCTCTCTCTCTCTCTCTCTCTCTCTCTCTCTCTCTCTCTCTCTCTCTCTCTCTCTCTCTCTCTCTCTCTCTCTCTCTCTCTCTCTCTCTCTCTCTCTCTCTCTCTCATGCTCTCTCTCATGCTCTCTCTCTCTCTCTCTCATGCTCTCTCTCATGCTCTCTCTCATGCTCTGTCTATGCCTCTCTCTCTATGCCTCACTCTCTATGCCTCACTCTCTATGCCTCATTCTCTATGCCTCTCTCTCTATGCCTCACTCTCTATGCCTTACTCTCTATGCATCTCTCTCTCATCCCTCCACCTCCCTGTAATTCATCTGTATGTGTATGTTTTCTTAATAGCACAGACAAATATGAAAATATTCCCATTTCCATCTCACCTATGGGACCACAATTTAAGTGGAAATTCAGGACCTACCGTGAATACTGAAAATATGGTTCAGGCAATTCATCAATTTAGGGAAAGAAGTCTAATTGCATGATTAAACATACTGCTGAACAACAACAGCATTAGTGCAAGACAAGGCATCCAGAGTGGGGAGCTATGTTAATTGAGCTCAATTGTTATGCTATCACGGAAAGGTTTGAAACTAATTTGCCAATACAACTCAAAAGTTGCATTGTGTCAATTTATTTTTTCTTTTTTTTTTAAGGATCTTTTTCAACATAAATAGCTAACTGGCAGAATTAGGTATTATTTATTTATGTAAAAAAGTAAAAGTATTGTTGCTGTGGAGTCAACCTTAGATCACTTAGCAGAATCTAATGCTTCTGCAGTGAGGTTTACCATCATGCACAAATGACGAGTCTTCATCCTAACACAACTCAGCACATTATTCTATTCTCCCCGGCGGCATACACAATCCTCTCAAGATAAGAATACATTAAAGAAAGTGAAGGGGAGGGAGGGAGGGGGCGAGGGGGAGGAAGGAGGGCGAGGGGGAGGGAGGGGGCGAGGGGGACGGAGGGAGGGGGGGGAGGGAGGGAGGGAGGGGGGGAGGGCAAGTGAAGAGCGAGGAGAAGCACGGCAAGAATGTTCTGGTGCGCAAGGACCCTCCGTCTGCTCTGCTAACTGACATCGCAAAGATCTTTTGAAGTCAGACGATCGTTTGCCTCGCTTCTCTTTCTCTCCTCTTGACTCTTCCCACACCTCTTTCTGTCTCTCTCTGCTCATCTTTTTCTATCTCTTTCTGTCTGTCTTTCTCTTTCTCTCTCTGTATCTCACTCTCTTTCTCTCTCACACACACCAATCAATCCTTTCTTCTGTCTTGATGGTGATAATAGATTAAATGTTTGCTACATAGTTCAACTACATCCTTTTTGGGCTCCATTCTGTACTGATCAGATTCATGAATCACATCACACAACTGTGGGTTAATTCCATCATGAGTAACAGTCCCTGTCACTGGTGAAGCATCAAGGAGGCACTTTGCACCATCCAGCTCTGTGTGTCTGTGTGTCTGTGTGTCTGTGTGTCTCTCTGTCTCTCTCTGTCTCTCTCTGTCTCTCTCTCTCTCTCTCGAGTTATTTTCTACAGGGACTCGGTGAGCTCTCTGTGTACAGTAATGGTTTCGGTGAGATCCTTTTATTTTTGTGGATTTCAGCAGGTCACCCATCAGAGCTACTTCACTTTATCAAGCCTCACATCAACGCACTGCTGTGTCATGCCCTATCTGTCTGCAGCTCTCCAGAAGGCTCGTGTTTGTGGAGAAAAGGGGTTGAAAGAGAGTGAGGTGGGGCGTCTGTCTGAAAGGGGGGGGGGCACAGGTGGGGTCTCCACTGTTAGTGCTTGAGTACACTCGCATTATTGCCTAAATCAAACTAACCAGTTGTGTTGCCCCTCTCTCTCTCTCTCTACCCCTCTCTCTCTCTCTCTACCCCTCTCTCTCTCTCTCTCTCTACCCCTCTCTCTCTCTCTCTACCCCTCTCTCTCTTACGGGGAGTGTCCTACTGGGGCCAGCGGTCTGTTATGTTTTCCTGCTGAGCTGTCAGAACACATTTAAACAGTTCCCGCTCTGTGCCTCCCCCTGACTGGCCCTGGTATCACATGCCACCTTCACACAGTGTCCATCTGAAACATGGAGGCACAAAGACACAGGCTCACACACAAACACACACTCCGACACAAACACGTACTACGAACGATGGAACGAGTGGTGGTGTAAGGATGTACAGTGCCCTCCAAAAGTATTGGAACAGTGAGGCGAATTCCTTTATTTTTGCTGTAGACTGAAAACATTTGGGCTTGACATCAAATAATGAACGTGAGACCAGAGATCAACGTTTCAGCTTTTATTTCCAGGTATTTACATCAGGATCTGATGCACAACTAAGAAAATATCACATTTTGTTTGAATCCACCCATTTGTCATGTGATCAAAAGTATTGGAACAGATATACTTAAAACATATTTAAGTGAATAAGACTTAATATTTAGTTGCAAATCCTTTGCTTTCAATAACTGCAGCAAGTCTGTGACCCATTGACGTCACCAAACTTTTGCATTCTTCCTTTTTGATGCTTTCCCAGGCTTTCACTGCAGCCTCTTTCAGTTGTTGTTTGTTTTGTGGGGTTCCTCCCTTCAGTCTCCTCTTAAGCAGGTAAAATGCATGCTCTATAGGGTTTAAGTCTGGAGATTGACTTGGCCAGTCTAATACCTTCCATTTCTTGCCCCTGATGAACTCCTTTGTTGTTTTGGCAGTGTGTTTTGGGTCGTTATCTTGCTGCATGATGAAGGCTCTGCCAATCAGTTTGGTTGCATCTTTCCTTAAATTGGCAGACAAAATGTTTCTGTAGACTTCCGAGTTCATTTTGCTTCTGCCATCATGTGTTACATCCTCAATGAAGATTAATGAGCCCGTCCCAGAAGAAGCCATGCAAGCCCAAGCCATGACATTACCTCCACCGTGTTTCACAGATGAGCTTGTGTGTTTGGGATCATGAGCAGTTCCTTTCTTTCTCCAAACTTTAGCCTTTCCATCACTTTGGTAAAAGTTAATCTTTGTCTCATCAGTCCATAAAACTTTGTCCCAGAATTTTTGAGGTTCATCTCTGTACTTTTTGGCAAATTCCAGCCTGGCCTTCCTATTCTTCTTGCTAATGAGTGGTTTGCATCTTCTGGTGTAGCCCTTGTACTTTTGTTCATGAAGTCTTCTGCGAACAGTAGATAGTGATACCTTCACTCCTGCCATCTGGAGGTTGTTGCTGATCTCACTAACAGTTGTTTTAGGGTCTTTCTTTACAGCTCTCACAATGTTTCTGTCATCAACTGCTGATGTTTTCCTTGGTCTACCTGTTCGACGTCTGTTACTTAGTACACCAGTAGTTTTCTTCTTCTTCAGGACATTCCAAATGGTTGTACTGGCTATGGCCAATGTTTCTGCAATGGCTCTGATTGATTTTCCATCTTCTCTAAGACTCACAATTGCTTGTTTTTCACCCAAAGACAGCGCTCTGGTTTTCATGTTGTTTTCACCTCTGAATACAGTCTGCATAGACAAAACCTATCTTACCCAATCTGAACCTGAGTGTAGACATTCAGTGGTATTTATTGATTGAATAATGTATGTAATAGGACACACCTGGGCAACAAAACACACCTGTCAGTCACATGTTCCAATACTTTTGCTCACGTGACAAATGGGTGGGTTCGAACAAAAAGGTGATATTTTCTAATTTGTGCATCAGATCCTGATGTAATTACCTGGAAATAAAAGCTGAAACGTTGATCTCTGGTTTCACATTCATCGTTTGATGTCAAGCCCAAATGTTTTCAGTCTACAGCAAAAATAAAGGAATTGGCCTCACTGTTCCAATACTTTTGGAGGGCACTGTATCTTAGAATATGACAATAGGTTTAAGTTAGTAGGATGACATTTGGTTTTATATTACAATGTAATGGCTCCCTGAATATAATGTGAGATTAAAGACTGGATTAATTGACTGAAGCAGAAGTCCATGTGCTTGACGCCTCTGTGTGGATTACCACGTTAAATCAAACAGTCCCCATTTTACAAACATCAAAATTAAAGGTTATACTAAAAAAGCATGAATTTTTTCAGACTGTTGATTTTGTTCGAACAAAACGCACATTTACAGTACACTTCAGAGAAAAAGGAGTGAGGTTATAAAATACCAATTGAGTTTGTTAATCTTCAGCGCTGCTTTTTTACACGGGTCATTTAATTGAGTGAGAGAGATCATGTACTGTGTGATCTGATCGCAACGTTCAAACAGATGTAGGACTGGAGGAGGATCTAATTATGTGAATGCCCCCCAGTCTACCTTCCAGTACACCTCCAAGCGTCCTGCCTTTTGGGTTTTGAACGAAAAGATAAAGAAAAAGGAGAAGAAAGCCGTAAATGCGTTATCCAGGGCTGCTGCCAACTTGCGGCACTGGCTCTACTTCTTCAGTGTCAGTGATCATCTATCTCTCCTTCTTCCGCTCTGACGACTCCTCAATGCGGATCCTTACCACTTAATGACAGAACGAGAGAGAGTTCCACGGAATCATTTCAGTTGTGCTGTAGACGTATGTTATTTTATTTATTTTTTCGGAGACTCTGCATGCTTCTCTTTCTGAAACCAGGACAGACAGCCTCTCCTGCTGCCGTCCCCCCCGTGGCTACAAGGGCATGTTCGAGGAGAAGGACCCAGGAGCACGCGTATCCACGAAAGGTCACCGCCTCGGCAACATCATTCATTATATTCACTATCTTCCTTCTTCAAATCCCCCAACCTCCCCTTCTCCCTCCCCCTTCCTGTCCCGCTCAATCCTCTTCCTTTTCCTCTACCTCCTCCGCCACCACAACCTCCACTCCCTCCCACGCCCCCACCCTCTCACTGTCCCCGACCTCCTCCTCTCCCACCCTCTCACTGCCCCCGACCTCCTCTTCTCCCACCCTCTCACTGCCCCCGACCTCCTCCTCTCCCACCCTCTCACTGCCCCCGACCTCCTCCTCTCCCACCCTCTCACTGTCCCCGACCTCCTCCTCTCCCACCCTCTCACTGTCCCCGACCTCCTCCTCCCCCCACCCTCTCACTGTCCCCGACCTCCTCCTCTCCCACCCTCTCACTGTCCCCGACCTCCTCCTCTCCCACCCTCTCACTGCCCCCGACCTCCTCCTCTCCCACCCTCTCACTGTCCCCGACCTCCTCCTCTCCCACCCTCTCACTGTCCCCGACCTCCTCCTCCCCCCACCCTCTCACTGTCCCCGACCTCCTCCTCCCCCCACCCTCTCACTGTCCCCGACCTCCTCCTCCCCCCACCCTCTCACTGTCCCCGACCTCCTCCTCCCCCCACCCTCACCCGCATCACTCCTCCTGCTTGCTCCTTTTCTCCTTTGCCATGTTGAGAATCAATACTGCAATTTACAAGGTTGTCAAAACATTCAAATACAAATGGCCTCAGCGGTCGAGGGAGAGGGTGTGTCTGGAGGAGAGGGCGAGCAGAGCAGGCAGGGGACCCTTGGAGGACGATGGCACCTCGACTGAAATATTCCTCCCTTCCATCCATCCTCTTTCCAGTTTTGGCTCCTAGATTATTTTAACAAATCATTTCACCTCAAACGAGCATTCCTTTTCATCAGCTTCCTGGGTGATGACAGGAAATCAACAGAAACGCCTGAGCACATTTGTCCCTGAGGAAAAGTGTCCTGTGGCTGTGTGGCTCTGAAGTGCTATATGGTTGTACCCAAACATAATACACTCATCAACCCATTACAGGATCATCCATTGGGTATGATGATCAGCAGAGTGCACTGACATTTCCAGGATAAACGGACCCTTTCTAGACACTGCGGTGCGTCAAGCAATGCGCTAGATCTTCAGCATGCCTTGGCGATGGTGCGACTGTCCAATATATGCAAAGATGCCATTTAGCTGCCCTGTATCATTTCTCCCCACACACAAACACCTCCACTTCCATACGGTAGAATTCAATCCACTTGAGAGGTAAATTACAGGTATGAAGCTTTGCAATTGTTATCACCTGCCCTAACCTTCATATCCACTTAAACACAGCAAAGGAGATGCCACAACATGGCAAACACATTCACAGGATATGTGAAAGCTGTGAAGTCTTGTGTTAAAGGTGACGTTGCATGCATCATGGATTGATGTTTTTCCAGCTAAATACATGAATAGGTAAATAGATATCCGTTGTTTGCCAAGAATGTGTTTGTGTGTGCGTGTTTGTGTGATAGAGAGAATTAGAGACAGAGGCGAAGATAGAGAGACAGTTACGTAGTAAAGGAATGACAGAGAAAGAGGGAGAGAAAGACACAAATAGAGAGAACCACAGCTGGAGGAGTGAGAGGGAGAGAGACAAGCAGAGATAGGCAGACACTAATGACACACGTATTCAGTTACGTTGAGTCAAGGGTCAAGATCTTAACCTTCCCAAGACAACAAATAATTAGACTATCCCAAAGAAGCTCAGAAACCAGAATTCAAGGTTGAACTACCTCCCAACCTCTCCACTGTCCTAGTATTTTGACCTGGAAAATTAACATTGCATACATTGTTTTTCATTTAGCAGACACTTTTATCCAAAGCAACATCAAATATTATGTTGCTGACTTTGTCAACTATTTGAACCATTTATTATTATATCGATAAATACTAATTGGTAGCTTGGAAGGGTTGGCTTGGCCTTGTATCAAAGTAATGGTAAGAAACTTCACCACAAAATAACATATTCCATTTTAATTCTAAAGATCTATTTTCCCTTCTGAAAAAAGCGGTTGAGTTGAAAGGTTCTCCATACTTTCAAATGGCACAAGTTGCTCTCTGAGAAACTGACAATTTCCCTCTTCATCCTCATTGTTCCGCGTGAAAGCCTAGCTGCATGGCTTTGGTGAGCCCGCCAGAAACCTTCTCCGGTAACATACTGAAGCTCTAGTAACGGTTGTGACTGTGATCTATTCCTCAGTGGTTTCAGATAAATGTTGCATGGTCTACCCTTTGAGATGTGCTATTACCGAATGCAAGTGGGGCAGGTTGGAGAGAAAAGCAAGCTTCCTAAAAGGTCTTTTAACAAGAACTCTGTGACTAAGGAGAGCAGGGAGAAAAGGGGTTTAGACTTCCCCCGAGTCACTTCACTTGATAAAGTTCAGCATGATGTTGTGTTTGAATGTGTGTGTTTGGATGTGGGTGAATGGGTGAGACAGAGAGGGTGAGAGAGAGAGACAGAGAGAGAGACAGAGAGACAAAGAGAGGGAGCACCTACTCGAGAGTATGCATTTTTCCTCACACTGAACACTCAGACAGTAGAACTGAACATACATTTTATTTTCCTCTTTCTACCTTCAAAGTATTCCAGGGTGGATTTAAACATGTTTTTTCTTTTTTTACTTAAGGATGGTATTGTTTGTGTTACAGGGAACATGTTACTGAATAATATATGTACACTGCACTTAGCATCTACGACAACCACCACTAAGGATGGTACAGTAGTAGTTGTCCTTTCATAAAATAACTGCCCATTGATTGTTAGAAGTCTAAATCGAGCCAACTGCAAGGATCTTCATCCCACTAACCTTTATTCTCAAAACATTCAGATATTCTGTCAGGGTTTTAGATTCACACTCACCACAGGTAGGAGTGTAACATACATCCACCCTTACCCATATGTTCCTGGGTAGAGGATGTCTGCATGTGTGTTACTGGGTACAGGATGTCTGCATGTGTGTTGCGGAGGTGTGATTAGTAGGCTACCTCATACCGTATTTTCTGTTTCTCCTCTTTTCCTTTATTCATTTGATCTATTTACTTTTATTTCTCCATCATTGGATTTTGTCCAGAAAACTCCCACTTGGTTCCATCGGGACTGTCATTCTCTGCAGGAGCTGTTGTCAAGTTGCGGGAGCTGTTGAAAAAGTTGAACCTCTCTCCCGTCACCCTCTCCCTCCCTCTCTCCCTCCTTTCCTCCCTATGTCACTCTCTCCCTCCTTCCCTCCCTATGTCACCCTCTCCCTGCCTCCTTCCCTCCCTATGTCACCCTCTCCCTCCCTCTCTCCCTCCTTCCCTCCCTATGTCACCCTCTCCCCTCTCCAATCTCATGGTCATTTGGTTCTGGACCCAACTCCAGAGGGAGTAGCTGTGTTTCTCCTGGACTTGACCAGTGGTTGTAATCTCATTTTACTGAACTCTCAGGACTCTGCCTTCCTTGTTAGCTCCTGCAGAAGGAACAAGTCCATTCATTATATGGTGGCCATGATGAATGACTTGGTCAGACAGTCAGGGAAAGCCAAGGTGTAAATGTTCAACCTCTCATAAATCATGGAGACGGGCAAGTCTAGACCTCAACCTAAACACACTCAAGAATGATGATACCTCTGTACACTGGCTATATTCCCCCAAATCAGTTGCAGTCTGTGGTGCGTCTGTGTGTGTGTTGGGGGGAGGGTTCTGTATGTGTGTCTGTGTGTGTGTTGGGGGGTCATGTGGTGTGTTTGTGCTGCATCCTCCATCTCTTCATTAAAATAACTGTCTTTGTGGGGCACGTCCAGTTATCCAAGTCATTTTGATCACCATTCAATTAAATGTGCAAATAAAAAATAAACTTAATTTGGATTTAAGACTTGATTTGTTTTAATTGTGAGTGAAAATGCATGGATTTCTTGTGCATGAGTCAGTATTTTTTCCATTCCATAGTATTTTATACATTTATCAGTTGTTTTTATCAAAAGTGACTTTTCATTACTGCATAAAGACAGAACAGCAGCAGAATATCAAGGATAGATGTTAATAGTTCTACAGTATTTAGACTGTCAAAAGTCAAAGCGCGGGCAGCATTTACAAGTCAAATCGCAAAGTAACCACGGTGCAGACTTGTGTGTGTGACAAGCTTCTATATCTACCTACCCTCCCACTCTACTGCTGCCTTTTCCAGAAACAAAGTCTTATTCCCTCCTACATAAGACCCTGTCTGATTTAATTTCACCATGGGCGGGCTGCCTGTGTTCTGCATACAAGTAAATGGAACATGCAGGTCAGAATATTATATTAGAAACGTACGTACGGTTCGTTTCACCTGAATAATGAATGACCGTGCAAGAGCATGACTGATATGCCAGTCTAATGTCACCTGACCTTGGCTTGCCTTGTCGCCATTTTGTTTTCAACACGATGAGGTGCAGAAGCCCCCATTCTCCTCGTCTTCTGGCCCACTTTTTGGTCTATTTATATCAGGAAGTGGCCAAAGAGGGGGATGTGGCGGGTCGCATTCACAGTTAGGTTTTTTTCTTCTTCTCCTGTCCTTTTAGTGAAGAGAAGGTGATCATTTTGTCATGTTTGTATTGGATCTTTACTGGGAACAGCCACGGCCCTCTCTCTGGAACCAGAAGGTGGAAGGGAGGTGGAAGGACGGAGGAGACGGAGGAAGGGGCATGGCTGAACGGCCGGCCGGGGGTGCCCTGGGTGTGTAGAGGGGAGGATGTGTGTATGTGTGTGTGTGGGGGGGGTGGATTGTATGTGCCTGGGAGGAAAAGAGTGTGTGTGGCTGTGAGGGCAGGTAGTGTGTGTGTGTGGGGTGTATGTGTGTGTGTGTGGGGTGTATATGTGTGTGTGTGTGTGTGTGTGTGTGGGGTTAATGTGTGTGTATGGTGGTGGCGGGTGAGGGCTGAACATGTCGTTCAGACGCAGGTGTTCATGACAGGGATCTGCTGAATGATGAAACAGGCTTATCTTCACAATCCTGCTTCACCTGCTGAAGCAGCACCATGCTATGGACCCAGGAAGAGTTCATTCCAAAGCTGTCATGTGACAAAGACGCTGCTGGATGGACCCCAGACGCACGGTCCCGAGTAAACCGTCACGACAACGAGGCTGGAAAAGGAACCTCCAGAGATGCACTTTGAGAGGAGGAGAAAGGTTGGTGTGACAACACTTTTAACGAACGCACTGTAGAGCAGTTTGTTCATTTCATGTTTTCAAGATCGGAAAGTAGATTTTCAATTATAAATACGATTCTAGGGAGTGAAAATCGAATCTTTTTTTATTTGTATTCATAGGCCAATTATTGTAATGTTAACCATTACATATTTGATGTTATTGAGGTTTAAAACCAAATATGGGCCGCAGTGCTGAGTATTAGTGAAAATGTCAAAAGCTTGTGGAGGGAATTAGACCAACCTTTCAGATTTACCACTTGTGCAATCATCTTCTAGCCATGTGGAATTTTTATTAGATTTATGTAAAACAGTAAAAACCTTCTCCACATGCAGAGAAAACATTGTCCAGTCTTTCAATAGTAAAATGTCTTGATTTTATGTATTCTGGGAGAGATGGAGACTGTATTGATGGTTTTTCCATTTGTCAGGCCTTGCCCCAAAGGTGTCTTCTGGTCACAGTGCGTGGATTTCATTCTGTACGTGGATTTATGAGCAGTGATTAAAGAAAGCTTAAAATCAATGAGCAGTATTCATTCATGGCAATGTAAAGAAAAATGTGTAATACAATACAAAAAAAAAGTAAAACTTCCCCTTCAACAAACGTTTCAACAGTTTTGAAATAGATTGTTTCCTGCGGCATTTTATGAAAAAAAAAAAAGAAAAAAAAGAAAACTTTTCAGTCCTTCAAAAGAGCAAAACGCAGCAATCATTTCAACACTTACAGAGAAGTATCTTACCTGCCTCATAGCTGTTGGGTTTGATTTCCTCCTCCAATCACACAGCACTTAATGTAAAAAATAGGTAGGAAACATGCAGCAACGTGACAAGCATTCAACCAGGTGAACCTGATGAGGACTAGCAGGGCGTCAACGCACCAGTACTCTGCAGTCTCAACAGCATTCTTGTCGCTGTCGCTTTTCCACAGCGAGGCAAATTGCCTGTCAGTGAACGACAACCAAGATCATAGTCTCTTCTTGAAGTGCCATGTTAGAAACACGTGTGTCCTTACATATCAAATACAGTGTTGACAGCATGGATGACGGTTGATATTCAGGACAAAGAATTGGTCTTACTGTACAGACCTGGAGCGATTCCTCATCTCCATAAAACCGACAAATCAACGTCATTTTGATGTATTTCATCTGCTGGCAGGTGAACATTCATGTGATTTTATCATGGATTCCACCATCTGGACTTCCATCACATAACATCCCACACCAAAACCATCACTCAATCAAAGAGTATCTATATACTTTAGGTTTGTCAATGTTTCCATGTTAACTTTTCTAACCTTTCTACAGTAGCTATTTCAAAATGCTATCATACCTGTCAAGTGAGCCTCATAGTGGGGTCCTGAACCCAATCTCCCTTAGTCCCCTGGGCCACTGGGCTGTATAGTTACCACATTTATATAGGAAATTGTTACCAGACTACATACACACCTACACCTGTGTGTGTGTCTGTGTGTGTGTGTGTGTGTGTGTGTGTCAAATAGAGGAAGAGAAGGAGAGAAGGAGGGACATCGGACACAAATACAGAGAAATAGAGAGCGTGAGAGTGTTTTTCTTTGTGTGTGCGTGCATGTGTGTGTGTGTGTCAAAGAGAGAGAGAGAGAGAGAAAGAGAGAGGGGGGTAGAGAGAGACACAGAGATAGAGAGACAGATGGACAGCGAGGCAGAGAGAAAGAGAGAGAGAGATTGAAAGAGAGAAACAGAGATAGAGAGACAGATAGATAGCGAGGCAGAGAGAAAGAGAGAGAGAGAGAAACAGAGATAGAGAGACAGATAGACAGCGAGGCAGAGAGAGAGAAAGAGAGAGAAACTGATGAGAACAGTCACTGATGTTGTTTATTTAAATAAGACACAGAAGGTCTGGGGAGGCCTGTGCCCTACAGTGACAGTGACAGGGTATTTACCCTGGTGCTCATTAGCTTAACAGAATGCAGCCTTCACTAGCTTCACTCCCTTTGCAGTGCAAATAGCCCTGCTGCTGCATCCTGGCTCATGCAGAAAAGCTGCCCTCTTGGTGGACCACGAGCTTGATGTTTGTTACGCAGGGAGAATGGGATTGAAGGACTCCCATGTGAGTGTTAAAATAAGTAGGACAGAAAGGCTGCTGGTGCAAGCTGAGCACAGCACAGGTAAGATTTCCAAAGTGTTTAAGCTTCTTCCTTTTTCTCAGTTTATTAACATTTATTATAACTGATGTGATCTTAACGATATGTCTTTTTACCGAGCTGTAAGACTTGATTCCCGTGCGGCTGGTGCTGGTTGTGGGGTCCTGGGCTGCCACTTTGTGCACCCTGTTTATATTGCTCCAGCCAGCAGTCCTGTGGCTGCACAGCCGACATCATCGCACACCGTCAGTCAATATTTCAATTGACAGGAAGTTCACTTCTACCACTTCTTCAGAAAACATACCTACAGGGCATATACCTACCACTGTGGAGCTTGCAGCAACACGAGTCTGCCTGGCCTCATCTCTGAGTAGAGACATGATGTCAGAACGGAGGCTGATGTGCTGTATTGATCTGAACTAGCTGTGCCCTCAGATAAGGTGCTGGAGTATTAAGAGTCGAAGAAACATCACAAAAAAGACACATGAATAAATCAAAACGCCCCCTCTGTTACTGGTGATAAGGCCGGCTGAGGCCTGTCGGTAGAGGGTCACGAGGATCTGCTTTGAACGTGTTGCGTCACCCTGGGACTGCACGGTGAACCGAGGGTGCTTCAGGCTCGGTGTGTAAGGGAGCGCCTTCCGCAGCTCGGAGGACGCTGTGTCATGTGGCCGAGAGAGAGAGAGGGAGAGGGAGAGGGAGGGGGGGAGAGAGAGAGAGAGAGAGAGAGAGAGAGAGAGAGAGAGAGAGAGAGAGAGAGAGAGAGAGAGAGAGAGAGAGAGAGAGAGAGAGAGAGAGAGAGAGAGAGAGAAAGGGGTAAAGAAGCTCATCTGAGGTCTGGAGTGCGAGTTGGGTGAGAGGGAGAGAGGGTTTTTGTAAGGTAAGTTATTGATCCCACTCCTGGATTTTTAAGGAACCTCAGCATACTGGCCTGTAACCACTTAGAGCCTGCGAGAAAATATTACAGAGCAGCAAAACTCAGCGCAGGTTGACATCTGCAGGAAGGTCCACCAATTACTGATCCACTACCTTCACAGAGTCACGATGAACGCAAAACTGTATCCATGGAAACACTGACATCCTACAGTTCTAAGAGGACTCAGAGGTTAATTTCTCCATCAAAAATTCTCAGACAGGCCTCTGAGAACTGTAAGATGGCAGTATTTATGGAAAATGCCCAGATTGTATATAAATGTCCTTTATTTCAGAGCCTTCTCTTACAGTTAAACAACAATACACCTGTCACACTCCAAATATACATTACGGGTCAGTTTGGTGTCTTTTTTACTCTTCAGTTTTTCTCACTGTTGCATCTGAAATGTGTTTGCAGTCAGGTTGTCACAACAACGATGGGATGGACGAGAGAACAAGGGAGGGAGGATGGATGTGTGTGTGTGTGTTTGTTTACGTGTGCATGTGTGTCTTATGAGTGTGTGTGTGTATGTGTGTCTTGTGTCAACGCGCGGGGGTTATGTGAGTTTGTGTGTAAGTGTGTGTGCGTCTCTGGGAGGTGAATGTCACATACCTCCACAGGGTGCCGAGTTTCATTCACCAGAAAAAGCCCTTGTCACAGCTTTCCATCACCGTGTAACTTCTCAGTCAGAGTTGGAGCTACGCAGGCACGCAACACTGGCTCAGCCGCACATGACAACACCTTACCTCAGAACATTCCGGTCTTTGATAAGACTGATTACTCTTACAGCACGCCATGTCAAATAAAAAGTTAAAAGTCTGAATAACTGAGTTCTTTACAGGCTTAAACTCCCCCTCTGCTTTCATGTTCTCAGTCTGGCAGATGGGCAGATTTCTCCTGTGCGTTTCAGCTCCATATGTTTTGATACATCCTTTTCTTTGCCTCCCAACTTGAGAGTTTCAAGGTTGAAGATGTGAACAGAGTTCGGTAGAAGTCTACTTTGACTGTGTTACCTGGTGTAGCTGAGCCGGTTGAGATGACTAATACACGAGTCGTTCTGACAGCTACCGCACAATAGAATTTTAATTTCAGGAAGGAGAAGACGTAAAGGAAGTACAAATAAAGAGGCATGCTGCATTTGTCGTGCTCCGAAGCTTCATCTTGAGCTAAAGTCTGTTTTTATTGGTAGCCGTATCACTGTGTTTGCCAGACAACCGTCCCCTAATTAAAAGAAGATTTGGGTTCAGCAGAGTATGGCTAATTCCTGTTGGAGGGTAATGTTGCTATCACAGGGATGATGGGATGAAGGCGAAGGGGAGGGACGCGGATGGCTGGGGGTGTAGCGTAAAGAACGTTAGACTCCGGAGACGGTAGTGTCAACGGTGGCGAAAATCACTCAAGGGAGCGATGAATTATATATCACACTGACATCACATGGACAGTCAAACCCTGGCCTGTCGTGAGGCAGAAAGGGAGGGAAAAAAAGAAAGAGAATTAAAGAGAAATGGGCGAGAGAATGGGCTGTGTGAGTGTGAGTGTGTGTGAGAGAGAGAGAGAGAGAGAGAGAGAGAGAGAGAGAGAGAGAGAGAGAGAGAGAGAGAGAGAGAGCAATGCATGGCATGGGAGTGGGCGAGAGAGTACGTCCAGCCAGAATTTCAATGTGGGATGGATTTATTTTCTGTGCCTGACTTGCCACATTCGTAGAGGAACTGATCAATCAGGTAGCAGAGGGAGAGGAGAGGCCTGTGATGTGCAAAGAGCACTGGATAAGGAGTTAATTATCCAACTGTCCAAATATCCTTCCTCAGTCTCCATCTCCATCCACACTGCCTCTTTCTCCTTCAAATGTTTCTCTCTCTCTTTCTATTGCTCCCGCAGTCTCTCCACTTGCCCCTCTCTCTCTCTCTCCCTCTCTCTCTCTAGTCCTCCACCGTTTCTTTGGCTCTCCTCTCACTGAGCAAACCGGGCTCTCTCCAATTTGCTGGTCTCTCAACCAAAAACAAAAGCGATTGTCAAGGATTCCATGGAGAGAGGAGACAGAAATGTAGAGAAAACGAAAGAAAAGGAGAGTGGAAAAAAAACTAAAATAATCCCTAAGCAAATCAACAAGGCTCTAAATGCAGAGAGTGAGAAGGCTCGATCGATCTTTCTGCAGAGCGCTCATCAGAAACCCTGCAAAGAGCATTTTTCTCTCGTCCATGTGTCTGTGGAGTTGATTCCAGATGTCCTCCATAGTATTCTCTTGCTCCAAATACCACTACGACACTACACAACGATTGCTGGGTAACCATGCACACATTTCAAATGATAAACCGAGTTAAGGCACGGCCCGAAGCTAATGCTATATTGACGGGCATCGCAACTGAAGAGGCGTTTAAACAGCATGGGTTTTTCTTTTTTTTTTCTTTTTTACCTCATGAGCACAGATGCAATTGTGCCTAAGTGTCAGCTGGCATTTGGCCGACACATTGTCTTGAAACTATGCAGTGTGCTACAAGGATAGATAGTCACCATGGAAACTCAACCAATGTCTTTTGGCAGGGCCGTACGCAGGGCCCAAAAAATACTGAGGTCATGAGTCAGAACTTCTAGGCGGGTTCGGGGGCATGCTCCCCCGGAATTTTTTTAAATTACATTATTTAAATATGGCCATTTTCTCTTATTGAGTCTTAAGGAGCAAAAACATCATCATTATGACTTTTGAATATGGGGCGGTGTGGAGCTTTTGAAATTTTGAGGTAAACATGGGGCATTCTGAGGCTTTTTGAAGGACCTTTATGGGACTCATGAAGTAAGGGCAAGTTACCACAATTATTATTATATGGCAACGACGGTACGAGCGTTCTGATTGGATAATGAGTAGTAACCCCAGCCGCGTATTGCCCTCCTCGCCGGTCAATACGGATCCGTATTGCCCTCTGACGTCAGCTTCAAAATGAGCGATATGGACAAGTCAGCTGCTGAGTTTTACTATCCAGATGATGCTGAAAAGCTTTGTCATCGAAAGTGAGGATGAAGACCAGACTCTTTGAATCACTTGTGTCGTTATTTTGTGATGAAATTAAAGCCATTTTAGCAGAACCATGTTGTCAGCTTTCTATAAAAAGTAATGAGTTGCTTGGCAACACATGAAACACACCGTGAGAAGACTTGAGAGCTAGCTACAATTAGCCTAAAGGTACCATTTATTTTCGTTTACAAAATGAAAAGAATCTAAAATTGCCATATAATAAACTACTTACTAACCTCGACCGTTCGGTCATGCCGGGAAATATCAAACTGAGGCTGGAACGTATCGACCGAGCCATAGCGAGTCAGTTTGATATTTCCCAATTGCCACTGAATTTCATTTTCAATCAATCACATCAATGACATATCAATCGCAAAATGAATGTTGATTCAACCGGTGGAAATTGATTGACAACCGGTACTGACGGAGTTAACCAAACTTTGATTTGATGTTTCCTTATCCGAGTGCTGCAATACAAATATTTCCACATGAAAATGAATCTTTCTTCTCACAGTCATCTGCCACTTAAACTTCTCTTAACCTACAGTTTGCTGCGCTCCTCTTCCAGTGACTGTAACTAACATAGGCTATTCACTAACAGTAGCGGTATGTCTATGGCAGAGCCATAGAAAAAGATTCTGCAAATTCTTTTTCTATGGCTCTGGTCTATGGCGGTAACATCAGCGTCCGACTTGTGTTTGGTGGTTACCATAACGACAGTACGTTTTGTTGATGACGCGCAGCACGTATGTCCAAACTCTTGAGCTACTCGGCTCTTCAAGTATAAAATCACGTTACGGTTTGTGGGAGACCAAGATCATCGTCCTGCAGTCAGTTTCACGTGTACTTTATTTTGAGTTTATATACCACGATTTAAGCACAAAAAAAACTGAAATACGAAAAAAAATACCGAGGACACGACCTCGGTGTCCTCAATGGTAGTTACGGCCCTGTCTTTTGGCAATGCCAGTATCAACCCTCACCATTAACAGCCCTCCTCACAGGTCCCAGTAACAGCGCTCCACACAGGTCCCAGTAACAGCCCTCCTCACAGGTCCCAGTAACAGCCCTCCTCACAGGTCCCAGTAACAGCCCTCCACACAGGTCCCAGTAACAGCCCTCCACACAGGTCCCAGTAACAGCCCTCCTCACAGGTCCCAGTAACAGCCCTCCACACAGGTCCCAGTAACAGCCCTCCACACAGGTCCCAGTAACAGCCCTCCACACAGGTCCCAGTAACAGCCTTCCACACAGGTCCCAGTAACAGCCCTCCACACAGGTCCCAGTAACAGCCCTCCACACAGGTCCCAGTAACAGCCCTCCACACAGGTCCCAGTAACAGCCCTCCACACAGATCCCAGTAACAGCCCTCCAGTTTAGATGAGTCTAGCAGCGAGTTGTTATTTTTTTACTTAACAGGGATTTAAGTAAAAAACAAGAGGTTTTGGTGTTAGTAGTTATTCTTTAATAATGCCTTGGCAGCATTCGACTTTGAGGAGAGACAGTTCAGGCAATGTATTGTGCTGCTTTGCCTGTTTGAAGTTTGGAAAATATAAACATGCACATACACACACACTCACTCTGACACTCAGGCGATACGAAAGTCAAAACGAAAAGTTTGCGTTGCTACACGGTGACTCTCCTCTCTGGTTTGTTCACTTAGTCTGAGGAGACGGTATGTGTGCGAGTATGTGTGTGTGTGTGTGTGTGTGTGTGACTCTAGTGCCGTGCAATGATGTCACCCAGGGACGCCAACGTGACAGTGCCTTGGGTGCTTTTCCAGGGGGCCAATTTAATTGGACAGCTGCTCAGCATCAAACTCCACACACACATACCTGGGTCTCGGCTCTGATGGTCCCTTTATTGTGACAAATATGGGGGCGATTTATTGGTCTCCCAGGACAGTAAATAGAAGGTTACATGCAGCACAGGAGCTTTAATTGCACTGTCAAGAGGGGGAATGTCTAGCCGGTATGCACACACACACACACACAAACACATGCGCACACTCACAATCTGCTAAGACACACAGTTCACACAAGTGGATGCACTTTGTCAACACACACACACACGCACACACACGCACACCACTCATCCCCCCGCTCTCCCCTGGAATGATTTGATACTTTGTCAAGGTCTTCTCTATTCATTACTTGGCTGCTCTCCTTCCTCGCAGTGTATCTTTACACTTCTCACAACTCAGCGAAGGGACAGCCACAGGTACAGACCTGCTCCCAGTGGCCCGGCTCTGACAAGCCTGTCACAGAGGGAGGACGGGACCAGTCGTTCAAGTCAGGACAGAGCCCGACAGCTCCTTTGATTAGGGATCTGTAACACAGCCACCGGCTGAGGCCGGGGCTGAGGCTGGGCAAGGGCCGGGGCAGAGGCTGTGTTTCAACAAGAGGCAAGACTTACCTTTTGTGGAGGCGAATGGTTCAAAGTAAATGGAATATGATTTTAACAAAGTTTGAACTAAGTTGTTGTCTATTATAGTTGACATTCTGTCTACGAACAAAGTAGTTGTTGAACAGATTACAACACATCAGCCTCAGGTGCTATGGAAACAGCACGTGCACATGTCACAGCACAGCCATGCACAGATCATGACCAAGTTAACACACAAGTTGTTGATGACACTTGGAAAATCCTCAGTTGGAGAAGAGGAGAAGGTCCTCAACCTTGTTTCTCAGTTCAGTTTCATGCGTTATTTTAGTTTGTACTGTCACACTGTATTTGCTTGTATATTGTACAAGCAAAGTATTGTAAATTGTCTGGTAACAATATGCACATTGTCAGTATTTTTTTCTCCATTTCTTGAGAGTCACCAACGACCAAAGCCAAATACCTCGTGTGCGTTAACATACTTGGCCAATAACTCTGAATCACATTCTGACCCTTCACAGCTTAGCCAGAAGAATCCCAGCGAGCAGCCACATAGCAGATGTCTGCTCATTTTGTGAAGCAACTGAGCCACCCTGAACTCCATCTCTCAGTGATTTGGGTTGCAAGTGTTCAACAAATTGTATTTTTCGACGAGTCTCATGCAGTGTAATAGGATACGTGTTGTTAATGTTTTGGGGCTTTTGAAATAAAAAATTTGTTTGGGGAAAATGAACAGAAACCTTTGAGAAAACAGTTTGGTGGTCAGATAGCAGCAAACCAAAAGGTGGGCAGCACCATGGGGGGTGGGGAGGGAGGACTAGGAACAAGCAGATGGAGTCTCTCTGAGGCCAGGGAGTCACACTGAACAGACTGGACATGGAGGTAAATGTGTGCGCGTGTGTGTGCAAGTAGATGCGTGGGTGGACAGTGGGTGGTGTTAGTGCACGTGTGTGTGCATGTAAGTAGATGGGTGGGTAGATCGAGGGGTACTCTGTGGTTGTGCATGTGTTTGTGTGTGTGTGTGTAGCGGGGGGGGGGGGGGGGGGGGGTATTAATGCATTCCATAAATGTGTTGGTGCGTATGTGCACTTCATGAAAGTCGATGCATGCCAGTAAATGTCCATATCTGTGTTTCTGCACTCTAAGCCTCAGAGTGTAAACATGCATAATTAATGTGACTTTTTTTTTTTTTTTTTTTTTTTTTGCTTGTCTCATGACTACTTGGCTCTCCAAACATTTATTCTGGTCACGCTTTTGCATTTTGCAAGCCATGTTTTAAACATCGCAGATATTGGTAAAACAAGATAAGCAAAGAGAAGAAGCGTGTAGTAAATGTCAGAAACAGAGGGAGAAGGAGAGAGAGAAAAGAGAGAGAAAGAGAGAGGGGAGGGAAAAGGGGAACTGGAGAGAGAAAGGTCGAGATTCGTTCTCAACTTTGTAGTTTCACTAGACCATGAAGTCCTCTGTCGACTTATATTCACCCGGTTACTTTAGAGTGATGAAATGGCTGTCAGCGTTTACAATTGGGTATCGAGCAGTGGTGCAGTAGAGCCGCAGCACTGATCATCGTGCCCGTATCTGAGGTGTGGCTACCTTGCGATGTTTCATGTT
>NC_061071.1:9051186-9149580 GCF_021917145.1 Hypomesus transpacificus
GAGAGAGTCACAGGCATATGCGGAGGGATGGATTACGGAGGTACCTGAGCAGGTAGAGGGATATTGCAACTCAAACCTTCTGATCTCCAGGCATTTTAACTGCTGCTGGACCCTGGGAATAAACAATGGCATTATTGAGCTGTGTCATATCCTGCTCACCCGCCATAATGATTTATCCCCTCTATCTCTCTATCTTCTCCCCTCTATCTCTCGATCTCTCTATCTTCTCCCCTCTATCTCTCAATCTAGCTGTCTTTCCCGTCTACCTCTCTCTACCTCTGTCTACCTCTCCCTACCTCTCTCTCCCTCCCTACCTACCTCTCTTTCTCTCTCCTCGGTCTATTGTCCCCTATCTCTATCTCTCTCTCTTTCCATGTCTATCCCTGCCAATCTTCAACCTCCTGTCTATCTCATCAAACTTACCTCACTGTCAATATGAATATCTCTTTCCCAAACTCTTCTACCTTCCTTTCCTCTCTCAATCTCTCTGTCCCACGTTCTCTTTCACTCTCCTGATTGATCAAACTCCCATCGCGCTGCAAGGTGTGTAATATGAAGTGATGTCACCAGAGGAGTCCTTGAACTCAGAGCTCCTTGTCCACATTAGCTCCTAGCTGGCTGTCACCCCTCTCCTACCATCTGGACGACAAACAGCTGCTTGCCCATCTGATTACAGAGAGTCAACAGAGAGGGAGAACGGAGGGACTGGAAGGGGATCCAGAAGGAGGCTCTGAAGTCATTTCCAATTAAACACAATTCGTATTTCAGGCTTGATTCATTGAGAGATGAAAGAGAAAGGGAACCAAAAGTGTTTTGTTGATTTGGTAACTGTTTGACCGTGTGTGTGTGCTGTGGCCTCTCCATGATTACATTTTCTTGACTCTAATTGAGGAAAAGGTTCCTTGGGTAAGGGCCTTTCAGATCATTTGTCACTCCCCTGGGAGTAACCACATGGTGTAAATGTACAATGTAATAATTTTGTGGCATAACGTCTCAGCTAAGGTAAATCATCCTCTCAGGAACATCAAGCTGTCAAGACCAAACCAGGGCTGTTTTTGGCTGAACTAGTGTCTTTCACAAATATACTACACACATACACTCACACTGGACACACACATGCACACACACACACACAGTGTGTCTCTGTTGATGGTTTCCCTGTACCCAGCTTGTCAATAACAGACATGAGTCTGAGGTTGTTATGGTAACGTATATTCATCTTAGCATAGGTGATGAAGCAGATCAACTCTCCGCAGAGACGTGTGAGCACTGTTTAATCTTCCCAGGAGAAGAATCAAATGAATATGAGAGAGTAGAAACCCTTGGCCTTATAAGCCTCTTAAGGCATCAAAAAAGCTTTTTAGGTGACTTATTTTGTCTTTGGGAATTAACTGCATGCATGTGAAGCCTGGGAACGTTTCTGTACAGCCGTGTTTTCATGCTTGGAGATGGAGGACTTGGGACTGGCCACTGGCCTGACCCTTGCGTTCTCTCTCCCTCCACGTGTCATTAAACACACGCACACGCGTGTGCCGAGTCAGGCTCTTTACACGGCTCCGCTGCAGCACGGCCCTTGCGTGCGCACGCTGTTTCCATGGCGCCCGAGGTAGATGTGTTGGCGGTCGGCACTGTTAGTGTTTGGCATGAAGAAGGGGATTAGTTAGAGGAGTGGGCCAGGGAACGGCGGGCGGCGGGCACAGTGTTTAGTCACACTGCCAGACGCCCGCTTCCCTATTCTTATATTAACCATGGTCCTGAAGAGAGAGAGAGAGTTAGAGAGAGAGTTAGAGTAAGAGTGAGTTAAAGAGAGAGAGTTCGAGTAAGAGAGAGAGAAGGAGTAAGAGAGTTAGAGAGAGAGGGAGTTAGAGTAAGAGAGAGAGAGTAAGAGAGTTAGAGAGAGAGAGAGTTAGAGTAAGAGTGAGTTAAAGAGAGAGAGTTCGAGTAAGAGAAAGAGAGGGAGTAAGAGAGAGAGAGTAAGAGAGAGAGAGTTAGAGTAAGAGAGAGAGAGTAAGAGAGTTAGAGAGAGAGGCTTACCTGAGGTCTGGAGTGCAGTGATGTAGCTGCTGAAAACATTGTCAACATATTGTGTACACACACACTCTCAAATGTTTTCATACACACACAAACACACGTAGACTGTACGCACACTCGATTACACATACACGCTGACATGTACATACTTACATATACACTCAGAGGTTATAATATCTTCCTTTCAATACTGTAGCTGGTGAATACTTTCATAGAAACATTCACTGATACTAATTTCCTTTCTTTCTGTAAATTAGGATACAATTCTACAGCTCATCCACTTTGCATTGAAACGCTTCACTGGAAGGCAAATCCAAGTGTAATATTCTGATATGAGTGGGTTTGAGAAGTTGGTCCTGAGGAGGGTTCAGCTGGTATAGCAGCCTCTGATTCAGGCTAGGAACAGACGGTCTCAGAGGGAAACACATGTTCCCCTTCGCCGTGGGACGGAGCCTGCCAACCCTGCCCGGTCTCTCAGGTAGTCCAGCCGTTAATTGTGTTTCCAGTCCCCCAGTCTTGCAATCTGTAACTTTCCCATTTCCGAGCTCAGAGTCCAGGTGTGCCACTTCGATTTAGGGCAACTTCATAAATAAGGGGGCATTTGGAGTACGCACACACAATGGATTTGCAGACACACACTCTTAGCCATTTTGTTGCTTTTGTTTAATTTCAGGGGTTTTTATTTATTATTTATTGAATGTCGCCTTATCAGTGTCTCTCATCACTCTTATCTCATTACTGCAGCTTCCAGTCTGATAAAGTCACACATTACTGCATGTAGTTCTTTCAAACTTCCAACAGGTCCCCAAACCGGCAAAGTGTGTCAACCGTAATCTTACCGGAGAAAATCAAACGATAAATAAATTTACATAATTTCCCTCAATTTAATGAGAGCACACTACAACATATTTTTTAAACTAAACTTTAACCGTCTGGCCATCATGGCATGCAGTTCAAGCTATTCAGAGCTCAACATTGACCAATTTGTGTCATAATGACACATTGCATGGATTAAAACTGATGTCATGGATGTAATTTAATCTACAAATTGATGGATTGATCCATCAATTTCAGGCTTCCTATTGATCATGGCACGGTGGCAAGGTGCCTAACAGTCACCTCATGGCAAGAAGGTCCTTGGTTTGATTCCCACTTGGGGCGCTGGTCTGTGCTCAGGCCTTGCTGTGTGGAGTTGACATCATGCCGCCATGCTTACAAGTGAATCCTCGTCATGGTACTCATACAGTGGACATACAGAACAGACCCCATTGTCCCTGGTCAGGACATGGACGAGCACTTGGACTTGGCCCCCTGTTGCCTTGATATACATATATGGCTGACCACTGCTCCTGACTGCCCTTGTAGTAAGGAAAACTGAAGAGGAATAATCAAATCTGTGTCTGTGTGTGTGACTACTGAATTATGACTTAAAGTTTCTCCTTCTGATCATTGCATCTGTATCATTACAATTCCGGAACATCTCCTAAACATCGTGTTGCGGTCATTACAAGTTGAATCATACAAAAATGTTGTTAATTACTTAATATTTATTGAAGGTAGTACCCAGGATGGCATTCAAATGGATTAATCAACGTCCAATTGAATGAGAGTGATCTGAGTTCTAATAGCCATGCCGGCATAATCTAATCAAGCTTTTTATGTGCACCATTTCCATTTCCTAAAAGCTTTTCTTCTTGAGTCTCTCTGTTTAATAGATAGTCTTTGAATGTAGGAGTCTGTTGCTTTGAGAACAAGTGGGTCTTCAACAACAAACGTAAACAGTTTCTTCCCTTAAGCCAAATGTGACCCTGTACTGAAAGAGCTGTATTATCCTCCAAAATTGTTTATTTCAAGCTTTTTTGAATGTTGAATAGCCAAACCGCACTGATATCTTGTGTGAGGAAAACCATCACATTTTCCGGCAGTCCGCACACCATTCTGTCTTAATCCCCTGTCTTTCCTGGAGGTATTTTAACCTGATATTTGACACGTGAGATTAAAATGTACTCGGCGTAATCCAATTCTCCATGCGAAAGTCCCCCGCTTGTCTGTTGGTCTATTTTCTACAAGAGAACGAACCTCTTCTATTGTGTTTCTCTCCAGGATGCAGAACGACCTCAGGGCCAATGTGTTTATGCCTTGCTTTGATATGAGAAAATTGGGATTTTTTAATTTTATTTTTTGATCACAACCTCCTTGCTAGTTTCTCGTTTGTAAAGCGCTCATTTTAGAAAGGTAGGCACTATCCAGTTTACCAATAAAGCCCCATCGCTGCTCCCCCTTCACCACGTATTGACGTTGGTAAGGTCCCTACACTGTAATGTGATATTAAATCCCATGTTACAGAGCATGACACAAGAATCCCAAATGTTAAACTGTGGCATAAAATGGACACTGTTTGGAGTGTCGTCTGTTTGGAGCCAGAGTACAATATGGTACACACATTTCCTGTTGAGAGTGGACAATCCCCCCTAAAAACAAGTCATCACAATTCTTGCCCCCCACCTTTCCCCACTCCTGTCTATCCTCAAACATTGACCCATCTCTCCCCCCCACCACCCCAACTCCCCACACACACACACAAGCCATCCCTCTCACCCCCCCGTGCTCAGCCGTCTTAGCAGCCCCCCCCCACCCCCAACCCCCTCACCCCTCCGTGCTCAGCCGTCTTAGCAGCCCCCCCCACCCCCAACCCCCTCACCCCCCCGTGCTCAGCTGTCTTAGCAGCCCCCCCCACCCCCAACCCCCTCACCCCCCTGCCCCCCACCCCGGGCTGCGAACCAGCTCAGTTCCTGACGGTTTCAATCAGAGCAGGCTTCAGCTGCTGTTGATCCCTGAAGCAGGTCACTCCTTACCAAGACGCTGTTCGTTCCAGACCCTCTTTCTCAACCCCCCTCTTTCTTTCTCTCTGTGTCTGTTCTTCTCAATCTTTCTCCTCCATCTCTTGGGTGTGGCGTTTGTTCCCCATCCATCATTATGAGTGTAATCCAATTTTAATAGCTTCTTAAATTCTGGCCTGAGGAGACTGCCAAACTGGAGTAAAAAAAAAAGTGAGTTTTTTCCAGTCACAGTGTAACCTAAAAGGTATAATGTATTGGAGTTGTGTACTGACAACAAAGGGTTACAGTTTTGTGTTACGTCTAGCATTCAAACCCGACTTGTTGCATGATTATCTTGCTTTGATGCTATGAAACATATTTTGATATTTGATATTGTTTTTCAAGTGAGGTAGAAGTATCTTCTACAAGAAATCTTCCTGCCAGTCCTCAAGCAGGGTCTGAGTGCAATGACAAGAAGAAATTAAAACCCTCAGAATCACACACCAGGGTCAAACTGACGTGCTTTATTAGCTTTTCGTTTTTACTCACAATGTGTCATGATCCTCCTCATTCTCATTACATATTTGTCTCACAGTTTGACTGACTTAAGTAATATCTGCAGACCCAGATATTGGACGATGAAGCATAAATACCAGAACACCAAGAAAACGACTGCCAGCGTGTTTGATCCAACAAATCTTCCTTTTTTTTAATTAAAAGCTTTAAAAAGAGACAGTTGACATATTAATGCCAGCTTTTATTATTCAATTTAAGGTGCCGCAATTACATCAAGGACTGTGACATATTCATTATCTCCATCTCATGACAGTCCATGAATGCTATTTATATATGATGTCACTCCACATCTGTTCTCAAGTAAGAAAAAAAGAATACAAAGTTTCCATTACTCATTATTTTGAAATAAATATTTTCTAGTCAGTGGAGGCCATTAGAAATAGCTACTTAGGCCTAAATTTACATTTACATTTTATTTATTCTAAATGCATCAATTTGAAATGCAAGACAGCAAGAGTAGTCAAAAGGCTACAGTATATGATAATTGATTATACAAACTGATCAATATTGTGGTCTATTGTATGATTTATGCACCATGGTGATTAGTAGCCAATGGGCTGAGGTTTAACAGCCACAGTAGTATAGAAGTACCCTTGGGACTCATGTTTCAAGACGAGAAAATGTGGAAAGACTGATCCCATCCAACATGCACAATTACACTGTAATAACAGACACCACTAAAAAAATCAGTCACACTTGAGTCAAGAGTACCTTTTTCTCACTGAAATTCAATTATATAAAGAAAATGCAGCGTCATCGCCCCTTTCTGAATGAGAATGTGATTACATGCAAATTAGGGTGGCACTATGCATTTTAAATCTTTTTGTCACAGTTTAATAGTACAATGCTGAAATCGGAAGGAGGAAAAAATGAATCCATTACGTCTTTCATTAGGAGTGAGGAAAGATACAGAAACTAATGCAAAATAAAAAATATTAAATAGATGCATGAAGGTGAACACACATACAAAACAGTATATTTCTGTCAAAACAGTCAAACCGTATATTTTTGTGTGTCACTCAGTGCATCATTACAAATGTTAAAGAAGCATTTGCTGATGATATATAGTTGTACTTGTGTCTGATGTCTTTATATATTGTACTGGTTGTGCATGTGGTGTATGTTGTGGGTGAAGGAGTGTCACTGGTCCAGCTGAAGCTTATTTCAAGTTTGTTTACCACCACCAGGCCCATAAACATTTCCTTTTCAATAAATAATCTCCCTCTGGTTAATATAAGAGCTCTGTATTAGGTCTTAAATCGACCATTTAACACCAGGACTGTTATTTCTTAGCTGTCTGTCTGGCTTCCTTTCCTTTCAGCGAGCCCCAGTTTGAACCGTGACCGCTCATAGCGTTCCGATTCACCCTGATCGCCACAATGCCAAGATGCCAGAATCTCGTTAGCAGCTGAAAACACACTATATCTCAGCTACCCTGAAGCCTGCAGAAATGCATCGCTCAGACAAAATGTTTTGCGGCGGGTGTCTGTGTGCATCTTCTGCTCGTGCCAACCACCCCACCAGTGCCAAATCTCCCTATCCCAGTTGCGACGGGCTCATTTGCATACGTCCTTGCGGTTAGTTGGCACGGGCGCATAATGACGAATGGGAGCGAGGAGACATTCGGAAGGATTCAAACGTGGCCCTGACACCTCATGTCCATTTCTGTACTCCACGTTTGTGCCACCGTTAGAGCTGGGTGGAATTTTGGAGACTGTCCGATTGGAGGTTCGGTTGCCAGGGGAAGCTGTCGTTCTGGAGATGTCGGACACATGCGTCACCGTTGCTGGCCGTGGCGGCGGCAGCAGTCTGTAGTCGTTCGTTATGGCCGTCCGAGGCCTGGACGCTTGCCGAGACTTCTGGCACAGTGGAGAGTTTCGCTGTCACGGGTCGGGGGATTTAGTTTGTCCCGCGGGAGTCTCTAGAACAACGACCTCTGGCTTTTTACGAGGGCTTCCTGTGTTGACGCCGAGCTGAGCCTCCCATTTAGTCGAAATCTCACAAACTGGGTCGGCTTTTACAAGCGGAGAGGGAGAACAAACACCGCCAGATCATAACTCTCATCTTATCCACTTCCTGTATATTGTCTCAGAAGTTTTTTTCAGGCCAAACTAGATTACTTTCCCCTCATCTAAAACAAAACAACTTGACAGGGTGGACAGTTTCTCATAGAGGATACAAGGTAAACCTGGGACCACTAACCACTGCAGTATCTTCCACAATTAAATATGTTTACCGGCAGTTTCTACGTAACCCATTAACCTTGAAACAGTCAATGTAATGTCTGAGGGACTGGACAGAACTTCCGTGGTTGAGTTGAGCTCATAGCCCATAGTATGATCTTTCCAGCCAATTCAGCGGTCTTCCCCTGTGCTACTTAGTGAAGGACTACAGTCCTGCTCCCTCATCTCCCAGGTTAACCCCTTCTCTTTAAGACGGATAGCGGGCTAAATGAGGACATCTATCATGGGAGTTTCTGTGAGATGAGGACGCTCACTAGCCTTGCACCTGGGCCATGCGAGGAGCTTCACACCAGATGGGGCCTTTTCCCACTTTCAAGGTTTTCCAGTTTTACTAAAGGGAAGATCCAGTATACTGATGTATCGGAATGTTGTTGCTATAACTATACTGTAACTATGTGATCCTATATTGTTGTTATGTATTATTATTACTGTTGATATCTATCAATCTATCTATATGTTGCTCTGTCTGTCATTTGGATATTTATGTTGAAAGTATGGTGATCACTCCGAAGCTAATCCTCAGCTATCTTTTCTCCATGATGTGACATATGATCAAGATGATGATTGAGAACAGGGAGCAGTCATGCTCTAGAACACATCTAGGACAGTCAGCCAACGTTTCGTTTCATTTAAACATCAAACTGGAAGAAGCTAAAGCTTTGGTTCCCAATAACCATGACATACAATAGCATATCACTGTAGCATAGCTCCTGTTTAAGTCAAGAGTTATGCAAGTGAATTATTCTCCTCAGAACTGGTGTTGTGTGAAACATGACTTTAACCCACACTGTCAGATCAGTCCCATCTAACGAGATGTTTTGCTACTTTCATGAAGTTCTCGGTGGAAGGAGAGGTCCTCTACTACTGTAATACATTTCCAGTCTTTAGAAAATAGTCTAATTTGAAAGAGATGAATGTATGAATTTCCAATTATTATCGTCAAGGATTTCTAAAAATAATGATTACCTCAGTGCTCTGAACTGTTTTAATTAAGGACAGCTCACTCTGACTCCTTTCTATGCACTTTATAGTTCATTATTCTCAGCCGAAGTAAAAAAAAAAAATCTTAGCAACATATTCTGACATAAATCCAAGTAATTGATGCTTTATGGAAGATTATAGTGGAACACATTTAAGGAGGAGGAGAATAACTATTTAGCATTTAAAAGAATGAGACTCTCACCTTCAGGGAATGGATGCAACGCATGGTATTGTTTGCTCGTCGTCATAATAGGAATGTTCCGCTGATTACGACTGGAGAATAATGCACATGCTCGTTGTGCAATCAGCCAGTCGGCTCTGATAATTACCACAAAGAAAAAATGGTATCTTTGACACGCCACAGCAAAGAGACACAGTCAGCCTGTGATATGGTGGCAAGCAAAAGACTGACACGTGTGTGTGTGTTTGAGCACATGTGTGTTGTGTGTGTGTTGTGTGTGTGGGTTCATGCACGTGTTTCTGTGTTTGTGAATGTGTGTTTGAGCACGTGTGTGTGTGTACTTGTCTGGGGAAACAGGGCAGAAACCAGGGTCTCAGGGTCTCACGGTGACTGGGCGGAGCTACCCTCAAGGTCACGTCCATCTTTATCTTTCATTTATTGTGGAGGGTTTTTGCTCCGTTGGCCCTCCTCTCATTTTCAGCTTCCACGCCGGGGTGATGCACTCCAATTGACAAGGCTGTGTTCACAGCATGGGGCCTGGCCAGCCACGCTCCACGGGAATGGAGAATCAATCATTGACTGTGGAGAGGTGAAAGGTGCCCAGGGGCCTGGTGTCTCAAGCTAATGCTGTCTAGAATCCACCATGGCCACAGTTGTCATAGGACGCCCGGCTCTGCTGACACACACATACATACATACAGAGAGGGAAATGACTGTGTGCTTGTTGTGTGAATGAACATGGGTGAGACGGAAGCTGGGCGTTTTGAGATAGACTCACACACACACACACAAATTCATATCTGACATGAGGGTTGGAAACAGTGAAACTGTGCCACAAACGCGAGAAGAAAAGAATGCTGTGAATATTTTCCTGCAAGTTTTGGAGGATATTGTACTGTGCAGAGACCAGCACCTTGTCTGAAAAGCTATGAATGATAAAGAGTTTGGAGTATGACTGAGTGTGGCCGCAAGGTTCAACACTCCATCTCAAGTGGGCTTGTATGATTTCCTCATGCATTGGTTAAAGGATACACCAACATGACTTCTACAGTTTGTCAAATGCATTCTGTCAGACACAAATAGGGAAGGGCACGACACCAGCTCCGAAATATACAAAAACAAAAGAGAAAGGGGTGGGGAAGAATGGAGTGAGGTTGGGAGTGAAGCGGTGAAAGGATATATAGTTATCTCTGTTGAAACCCTGGTGAGAACCTGCCAGAAACATTTGTCTGAAGTAATAGCTTTTATGCCATTTATGCCATTGACTCCCACTGTGGAGAAGAGTCAATGAGGGATTTCATTTTGGGATACTTTATCATTACAATTCGTAAACCGCTGACTTCAATATTATCTCCCCATAGGAAACACTGCTGCCGAAACCTCCCACCGAGCACACTGTGAATATTTCATAAGACAGCGCCGGATGAAAGATGAAACCAAACAATTATTTAGCTTACAAAAAGAAAGAAAAAATAAGAAAAAACACGCTAGGAAGTCAAGATGTTAATGACAGGAGACTCCCCCCTTCTCCTCCCTCGTCCCTTCCCTCTTCTACTCCTTCTCCTCCCTCTTACCCTCCCTCCCTCTTCTATTCCTTCTCCTCCTTCCTCTCCCCTTCTTTCCTGTCCCCAAGTGAGCCGTCCCTAAACGTCAAAGCATCTGGGTCTGGATCGCAAGTTTCAATGAGGTTGCACAAACGCTATATAGACAGAAGTATTAGACAACTACACATAACACCTACAGGAGCTTTTATGACATTGCATTCTGAATCCATAGACATGAATAATGAATTGGTCTCCCCTTTAGTCTCCTGTGTGTGGGAATTGGTGTCTATTCAGCCACAAGAGAATTAGGGAGTTAGTGTATGTGTTATGTGAGTGATAGTTACGTTATGGCTATGACACAACGCAATGACATGCACAGACACGAAACATCATACTCAACTGAATACTAATGTAATATCGCAATTTGGATTCTCTATCGTGATATAACAAGTGATGAAGGTGAGTTATATGAACTGTTGAGATCAATTATCCTAAATGTTGGTGAAACTCCCAAACCTCCTTTTACTACCTGAAAGTATTTAATTTTGCCAATACACTGACTTTTGTGCTAAAATATACAGCCAACAAGTTGTTAAATCCTGCAAGTACGAGATTCAAATGAAATGAATACCTCACATGTTTAAACTCTTAGTTAGCATGCACATTTTAAGAGTGAAACTTTTTCGTGATGATCATAAGGCGAGTTTGAAATGGACCACAGTGTAGTCCATCTATTTTAAACTGACAGGATCATCCTGTGCTGCAGAGAAGAGATAGCAGATCTGGAAATATTGCAGCTGTCTCCAGCTGATAAAAGAGAATAAAATTAAGGTAATAAATGTAATTTATGGAGTTTCCAGACAAGCAAGTCATTTAAGATTTGGCCAAAATCCATGCAGTCACAGAATGGTTATAAACACACTGCAAGTCTATTTCGGAGCCTCAGTCCAAGATGGCGGTCATTGCTGCTGACCACATTATGCTACAAATAGGAGTAATTTCTGTGTACTTGTACAGATAAAGGTCAAAGCAAAGGTGACTGACAGACACGTCACAGTATACAGGATGGGTATATGAATAGACCATTTATAAAACATTTGAATGGACAGTTTCAGAAGTACTAGAAATATAATCCCTTCTACAGCTTCTTTCTGATCCTTGATCTTTTGCTGTACTTTCAGTTTCCACCATAAGTACATGGCTTTGGATGGAAGCATTTGATATGTTACAACATTTTTATCTATATGTAAAGACCGAAGAAGATTTTGTACTTCTTGTCAAGTCTGTCATAAACTGAACTTTTCTCTCCCACAACGTCAAGAAAGTCCTTCCGGTGACTTCACCGAGCAGCGCAAGTCAGCTCCGAAAACAAAAACTAAATCTTTATTTCAGGTGTCTGTCATCCTTTACTTTATGGATGAAAAGTTCTCATAAGCCATGTATAATAGATGGTAAGGCCACAGCCTTTTTGCCATAAGGTTTTGACATGAAAGCGAAGGACTTGCTTTAAAGCAGTATTGGCCTGCTTGAAAAAAGACATTTGGAGAGCCTTCAAAGGAGCCCCTGCACCTTATTTATCACATCTGCTACTGCAGGTTTACCTGGCAACCCGGACATCAAAGTTGGTAGATTAACATTTTAAAGGTGTCTGGGTGGATTGAAACATGTTCCTCTGATAGCATCCCTATTTGCTGAGTTGTTGGGGATGTGTAATCAACATTTATTATGATCCGTTAACTGGAAGATGACTCAAACTCACTGACATGACTTTGAAATGAATTCGCAGAGACTCTCCTTGTTCAAATATACACGATGAACACCTTGAGTCAAAGTTTGGACCCTGGAGCACCCTGTTTCAACTTTTCTCAAAGTTGTATGTAACATTTCTCAGTTTGCTACAGCGTAGGCCTTGCAGCAGTGTAATGATCTCAAGGTTGGGACTCCAAAGTGAAGATCTTCCCTATATTAGCAGGAACGCTGTCAGAGTGTTTCTCCTCTACTTAATCTTCGAGACTCCCACCTCTCCCCAAGGTCACTGTTTCTTATTCGTGCTGCGAGCGCTGCTGCGGGTGATCAACTCAGACGGCCTTTTAGTCAGTGTCAGGAAAATAAATACAATTTGAATGATTCCAAAAAACAAATACTCACGTTTAAACACGCTGAACTGAACTCTTCAGGCAGGGATGACTGAAGAACTTCCATCTTGTTACGGACTCACACACAATGCGCTATTAATCAAAGACAGCTAAACTGATCACGATGTTCATCCACCCTTACCCACGCCTGTTATGTCTAGAAACACTGGATAATGAAGCCTAAAAGCGGAACAAGAAACTCCTAAACACCATTTAATTCAATTTTGAGGCAGGGCTATCAGACATCTTATGACAGCAACACAAAAGAAACAAAAGCGTAAAACCTTGTCACAGTAACTTTCACGGTCGTCCTGGTAATGCCGAAGCTGGAAAACACAAATCAATCAGACCCATCCCTTTCCAACATGGCCGCCGCTCAGCAGCCGTCCCTAGGAGAGGAGCGGGCAAGGGCAGGTATTTCAAGGGAGCGATGCGTCTTTCTGTCTGCTCTCTTAATGAGACTAACGAGGGGGCACTGCCGGTGTTTGACCGTGCGTGCAGGAGGAGACGGGGAGGCGGAGAAACACGACAGGTAGCGCTGTGCTGAACAAGATCCTTGTTTCTTGGAGGATGGGAATGTGGACCTCCTGCTGAGAAGTCCATATTCTCACTGCTGCCTGGTGTTCTTAGAATACTGATGGTGTTTTGAGTTTGATCTACTGCTCTTTGTCCATGCCCCCTCCCTCCCCCATGCCCCCTCCCCCCTCCCTTCACCCCATGCCCCCTCCCTCCCCCATGCCCCCTCCCTGCACCCCCTGCCCGTCGCCATGCCCTTTCCTTCCACCTCCCGCCATTCCTATACGCCCCCTCCCTCCCTGGTCCTGCTCCCTCCCATGCCCTCTCCCTTCCTCCTCCTTCCCCCTTCCCCCTTCCCCATCCCTTCCTCCTCCTTCCCCCTTCCCTCTCCCTTCCTCCTCCTTCCCCCTTCCCCATCCCTTCCTCCCACTTCCCCTCCATCCCTCCTCAGAACTAGGCAGAGAGACGCTTCAGCGTCTGCAGCTCAGCTCAGGGACGATAGGTCTCCAGGAGGCGGAGGAATCGTAAGAGAACGGCTGGCGACTCGCTCACGACGCAGCGGCTCTCGCATTGACATGAGTCACAACCAACCTTTTCAGCAGGAAAACAACAAACTGCGCCGTGTTGGATGTTTACGCAACACCCTGACCCCAAGACAGCACGTGACATTTGTGGGATGCTGTATTGGTGAGGAGGGTGGGTGCTTTCTATTGGGTTAGCTCTGGGTACGTTTTTGGCTTTGACTGCTATCTGAAGTGCTGGCCGTCCTTGGGCCTGGCTCTCAGATGGAACCTGTTGGCTTGGATTAGCCGCTTCATTTCCCATAATGCACAGCTGCCCCGCACTGTTTACTTTGTTCATTAAGGAACACTTATTAACATGCAGTCCTTGCTTCGCTTTCTACACACACACACACACTTAAGAAGGCAGTGCTTTGGCTGACTCCCAGAGCTTTACACATTTTGCCGCCACGTAAACCATAATTATCAACACTGAGTTTTCACAAGAGATTTTCACGTCTCGTGTCGTCTGGATAATAGAAAAATTATGCATTATTTCTGCTTATTAAGAAATAATAATTGCAATATGAACTAAAATGTACAGTAACATACTTTAGTATTATGGGATGGATCACTGTATTCTTGATATGCCAAGACAGACACTCAATAGCTAAGAGCATTATACAAAAAAAGAAATTCACGTTATTCATTCGACTCTGCAACATCGCGTGGACATCGGGGACAGTGCCTCTGGACTGGCAGACCGGGGTGGTGGTTCCCCTCTTTAAAAAGGGGGACCGGAGGGTGTGCTCCAACTTTAGGGGGATCACACTCCTCAGCCTCCCTGGGAAAGTCTATTCAGGGGTCCTGGAGAGGAGGGTCCGTCGGATTGTCGAACCTCGGATTCAGGAGGAGCAATGTGGTTTTCGTCCTGGCCGTGGAACAGTGGACCAGCTTTATACCCTCCGCGGAGTCCTGGAGGGTACATGGGAGTTCGCCCAACCAGTCTACACATGTTTTGTGGATTTGGAAAAGGCGTTCGACCGTGTCCCTCGGGGGCTCATGTGGGGGGTGCTCCGAGAGTACGGGGTACCGGATTTCCTGATCGGGGCTGTCCGGTCCCTGTACGACCGGTGCCAGAGTTTGGTCCGCATTGCCGGTAGTAAGTCGAACTTGTTTCCGGTGAGGGTTGGACTCCGCCAGGGCTGCCCTATGTCACCGATTCTGTTCATTACCTATATGGACAGAATTTCTAGGCGCAGCCAGGGTGTTGAGGGGGTCCGGTTTGGTGACCTCAGGATCGGGTCGCTGCTTTTTGCGGATGATGTGGTCCTGTTGGCTTCATCGGGCCGTGACCTTCAGCTCTCACTGGAGCGGTTCGCAACCGAATGTGAAGCGGCTGGGATGCGAATCAGCACCTCCAAATCTGAGGCCATGGTAATCGACCGGAAAAGGGTGGAGTGCCATCTCCGGGTCGGGGAGGAGATCCTGAACCAAGCGGAGGAGTTCAAGTACCTCGGGGTCTTGTTCACGAGTGAGGGAAGAATGGAGCGCGAGGTCGACAGGCGGATCGGTGCGGCGTCCGCAGTGATGCGGGCTCTGCATCGGTCCGTCGTGGTGAAGAAGGAGCTGAGTCGAAAGGCGAAGCTCTCTATTTACCAGTCGATCTACGTTCCTACCCTCACCTATGGTCACGAACTATGGGTAGTGACCGAAAGAACGAGATCGCGAATACAAGCGGCCGAAATGAGCTTTCTCCGTAGGGTGTCCGGGCTCTCCCTTAGAGATAGGGTGAGAAGCTCGGTCATCCGGGAGGGGCTCAGAGTAGAACCGCTGCTCCTCCGCGTCGAGAGGAGCCAGCTGAGGTGGCTCGGGCATCTGATTAGGATGCCTCCTGGACGCCTCCCTGGTGAGGTGTTCCGGGCACGTCCCACTGGGAAGAGGCCCCGGGGAAGACCCAGGACACGCTGGAGGGACTATGTCTCTCAGCTGGCCTGGGAACGCCTTGGGGTCCCCCAGGAAGAGCTGGCGGAAGTGGCCGGGGGGAGGGAAGTCTGGGCCTCCCTGCTTAGGTCGCTGCCCCCGCGACCCGATCCCCGGACAAGCGGCAGATGACGACGACGACGACGACGACGTTATTCATCCCACCCTCCTTCTCTCTTTGTCATTCCCTCTACAAACAAATATCTCGCTTTGTTGGTATTTTACTGCTTTTAAATTCAACTCTTTCTGCCTTTCCCTGAGGCTCTGTAGTAAGTTATGCCATCTCTCACTTTGATTTGGCGGATGGCACAGTCCTCGCTGACGAACACCCTCTCTACCTGCTTGAAAGGGCTAAAAGGAAGGTGAAGGTAGAGAATGTGTAAAGCTCTTTTTGTGTAACTTTGATGGGGTGATGAATAAATATATGATGCTAGCTAGGTAAAAAGACAGACGTTTGGGATCTCAGGGATGGGTGGATGGATGGATAGTGTGGGTGGAAAAAAAATCTTTAGCTTTGTGGCGTGGCTGGAGTCTTGAGTCTGTCTCACGTTCTCTCTCTCTCTCTCTCTCTGTCTCTGTCTGTCTTTTCCTTCCTTCGTTCTTCCCCTCTCTCTTTCTCTCTGAGGAAACAGATCCTGACAATCACAGCCTAACCTCCTCCTTTTGATTTTCCCAGAATTCTTTTTCCTCCTCCCTCCACAGCAATCTTTGAGAGCTGACAATACGGTATCTGAATCTTAAGCTATCTTTGAACTGCTGCTGTCAAAATGACAACATTAGCCTTTTGGCGGAGGCTGCATTCTGTTGAAGACAGGGATTGTTTTTAAGTGGCATGAAGTGCAAAATGGTTCCCTTTTTTTTGAAACCATCCTTTTTTTTCTGCCACGCTGACAAACACGCACGCACACAAACGCACACACACACAATTAACCGTCTCCCATTTGTTGCTGACAGTTTAAAATAAAATAGAATCTGAGTCTTCAAAAATATGCAAGCTGTTTTAATTTGCTTTTTGTTTTGGGGATTGCAGAAAGAAGCTGATAGCAGCTTTTGTTTTTCTGCTGCTGTTTCATGCCTCAGAGACCCAGTAATTAAACAGCATTCCTGTTCAACCTTCTTTACAAAGTCGGATTGGTATTCACAGACTGACTAATGGAGAAAACAATATTATTTATTTACTGAGGAATGCAGAGTCCTTCAATATGACTTTTTATGACCAAGCTTTGCATTACATTAAGGCCTATCGATCCTTGATTTTGGCTGGTTTAAGGAGAGGACCAGGATTTCCTTTTGAGAGAAGTTTTATCGATTATAAACGGACAAAGAAGCCTGAAGAAACAATGGCTATTGTTCCAGGAAATGGGACGGTTACCCACGTAATTTTTGATTGATCAGTTAGTGACCTCTAATATCAGGACTCATGAAGAGTTGATCCAGAAACTTAGTCTTCAAACCTACAAAGGGAGGACAATTTTAGGATTCACTTTTTTTTCTAAGTGACTCCTTTGTAATACCATTGTACGACAATGATCTGAGATTTGGTTACTTTGCAGGGTTACTAGGAAACACATACTGTTTCTTGACTTTTCTGCTGTACTTACATGAACTATATGTATATTGCTTTGGATGAAAGCATCTGCAAAAACAAATCACGCCTAAAATGCGTAGTAAAGATAATTGTGTGTGCCATAGTTGTGCTAGTTTTTTCCAGTCTCAATTTGACAAAAAACAGCGTGATAGTTTAATCAGTGAGCAAGATGACTAGCATATGCTAAATGTGCAGCACTTCTTTGTTGGTGGGGCCAATAAAGCCATCCTTTCGGATCCACAACAACTTGGAGGGGTGTTTGAGATCCTGAAATGAAAACAAGTGAAAGAAGAAACATCTTTCCTCGCCTCGCCAGAGGGAGGGGTATGGTCGGGTGACTCTTTCATTGCTTGATGAACAGATAAAAGAGGAGAAGATCCAGATTTGAGCTTCGCATTTGATAAGAAAGTAATATTCTTCCCTCCTTTTTCCAACTGCCATATTATTTGAAAAGCAATCGCTTATGGCCAATAACACTACGGTTTAGATCTGGCATTCATATCACACTGGGTAGAGACTTGATCTGAGTCAGGAAATTTGCCCGGGGCGTTGCTCAAATCCAACTGCACCTCGTCTCTGAATCTAGTCGGCTCCCATTGAACCTTCTAAGGGAAGTCATAATGTATCTTTATATGCTGCATGTCACTGGAGTCTTTTTCCAAAGAGTTATTATTATGTAATAATTATTTTTCTTCAACCCAGAAAGGATGAAGTGATTGAAATGTCACATGATTGGACATGACATTCACTCTTCCTGTTTGTCAGCTTGAGAATGGACGAGAAGGACAGTCCACGCACACGTCCATGAACACATTCATCACGACGTCCTCGCTTCAGTCCTAAGTGACTTTATGTGTACCTGTACGATCCAATCATGTGATTGGCATTGTTGTGCGCAGATGGGGCATGTGGATATTACATGTAGTCATTTAGCAGACGCTCTTATGCAGAGCGACTTACAGTAAGTACAGGGACATTCTACTCGAGGCAACTAGGGTGAAGTGCGTTGCCCAAGGACACAACGTCATTGCTGACGGCCAGGAATCAAACCGGCAACCTACTAGCCCGATTCCCTAACCGCTCAGTCACTTGGTTCCGCTCAGTTGGTTGAGCTGTGTTGTAAGTACAGTATAATGACTCTATTCTAGGTTCCTGCTAGAGTATATGGACTTTAGTTTTGGTTTTAATGCAGCATATAGACTCTACTCTAGGTTCCAACAGCACTATATTGACTATTCTAAGGCTACCACTGCAGTATTGACTCTATTCCAGTCTTTTAATGCAGCATTTGGACTCTATTCTAGGGTTTGACTGCAGTACACTGACTCTAATCCAGGCTTTTAATGCAGTATATTCTAGGGGACTCTATTCTAGGGGTTTACCACAGTATATGGACTCTATCCTTGTATTTTAAGACAAACACCTAGCCACGCACACAAACACACCCAAACATGTGAACACAAACAGCTCCCCACACAAAACACACCCACACACACCCACAGTAATGTCACATTACTGCGATGATACATTGCACCACAAAATCAACCAATTTATGTATCCATAATGTTTGTTTTCTCTCATCTGCTTTTCAACACCAGGCCTAGGGATTCCTCCCCAAATCAAATAACATTGAGGAGTTTTATATAAACACCATCCTTCATGTGATTGCTTATGTTTGTTTTGTGCTTCTCTCACTTCTGCTTTGCTTTTGTGAACAATAAACCCTTTGGCAAATCTCTGACTCAACTTGACAAAACACAGAGATACACACATTTTCTCCGCGCTAATTACGAATCCTGACAATTTTAGGGGACAGCTTGACATTTTATGACAGTCAACAGATGCTTCCAGCATTAAATCTTTTTCGGAGAATATAAGGTATGGTACAGAGGGGTTTATATGCGCCAAGGCCTTTAAAATAAAAGAACATGCAGTATACTTTGGCTTTAATAAGGTGCATTCTGGGGGATTTGAGGTCTTGGACTTTAAGGACTACAGACCAGAGAGACACAACTCAGATCAGGACTCAACCAGATTAACCTTGAAAAGGTTTTGTATCACTTCTGAAAGACAAGCCACAAACAGGCTCAAAACATGGTGAGATATGTACAGCTCAGAGTATGTCTCTTTGGATCAAAGAGCCTGCTAAATTCACACATCATAACTTCTTTCTATAACCAGAAGATGGAAAACTCACAGCAAACCAATCTTGTTTTTAATAATCACCACCAGGATTTCTCCATAAGTCTGCATGTGGGATGTGACACTAAGCCCTGTAGCAAAGGGATTGGTTTATAGTTAGACTGAACCCTATCACAAATCAGGTGTTATGACTGCCTCGGCCTATCCACCCAACTTGTCTTTGAGGCCAGCCACATACGATTCCCTCAGAAACTGTAAATATTCACACACAATGGTAAGGCAGCAAGAATTTCTCAAGCTTTGAATGAATGAACAGTTTGGTACAGAGCAGGGGAAGATAAACGGAGGTCTTGTCAGCAAATAAGCTTGCGTGGTGTGCTGTCCTCTGAGAGAAGTGGAGAACCAGCTGAAAATATCCATAGGCGGTCAGAGGAAATGTATGCATGACGTTGAATGGAATATATTGCATTGCAACATTGGGTGGAAGCTAGAACTGCATTGAACAACATGTTTGCATGTACATGCAATTTATGGAAATATTAAAACTGGTAAGGACAATGACAGAATGGAGCCACAGTATCAATGAAAAGTCATGGTAAACAATTGAGATTATTTTTCTGTTACACTTGAGGTCAGTGTTCAAACAAGAGTAATTGATATGTTCTAAAAGAAAGACAAAACTGAAAATACATAAGGAGTTTTACCACATAAATGGTCTGTCCATTTTTAGGCCATGCCATGGCAAGTATTGTGTCAATCCTTGCTGTCTCCCTAAGGAGATTCAGATGTTGACATTTTGAAATAGGGGTTCGGAGGCAGGTGGACAGACAATGATCTGAAAATACATTTTCTGAGTGCATACCTCCACCTCCATTTGATAACACCAAATGTTTGGTCCAATTCCCAGAGATCTGAATGCATCCTCACTTGTTTACAAACAGAATGAACTTTGTGTTCATGTAACATGCAGCCAAATCCTCCAATCAAACTGCTTATTTGGGCTGACCTTGAATTATCACCAAAACACTGTTAGAACTATGCACTTCTAATCTTTGATCTTCTGTTGTATTTCTCAATGCACGGTTTGTACGTTGCTCTGAACAAAATGATCTGCTAAATGAATAAAATGTAAGTGTTAAATAAAGGTAAGATATTATTTTCTTTTTTTCAGTTTTCAAAGTGTGTTCTGAATAAAACAGAGTCAGAGTCACTTCTCAAACTCCTGTCAAACTAAACGCCAAAAGCCTGCTCCTGGCCTTCAGAGGGAGCGAGAGAGAGGAAACTAGAAAATCAAACCATATCTTTAATAATATACAACCATAGCTCATACTAAAAAAATGAAAACAAGTGATTGGACGGAGGCACATGATTTTGAGGTTACTTGGATTTCATCTTCCTCTGCTAAAGCCGCAATCAGCTTTGATTCCCTAACTGATATCACTTACATTCTCCTTTCGCATTTCAGTAAAACGTTAATCAATAAAATACACAGCTATACCGCAGGCTGTGCTGCCTGGTTACAAAAACTTTGAGTAGATGTTCGTAAACAACCTGTGGCAATATGAGATCTCCTAAAGGTTTTCATCATTAGTGACAAGAAACCAAGCAATTACGCATTTGTTTTTGCAAATTTTACCTCGTTTGACAATGCTTTATTTATTATTGTCTTGCCAATCACACTATCTTCAACCTTGACTTTGAAAAGAAAGAAAAATCATCTATTTTAAAAACAGAGAAAATTAAGAGACATGCTCGCATATGAAGTACTATTCCTCTCAGTAATTAGACAACAGTCTCTCAAACTTAATAATTCAGTGTTGCTTCATATTGAGCTTCTGATAACATCAAAGACACCTGGCCGATGCACGTGAACATCATTTGATTCCTTTAAAATAATCTCCACCCTCTCATAACTCTATTTCTTTTTTCTCTCTAACATGCCCTATCTCTGGGATGCACACCCAGGCGAACACAAACACAGACTCACACACCAAGCAAATAAAAAACAATATTGCGACAATAAGGCGACGTAGAATGTAGATTTAAAATCGCTGTTGAATGAAGCGGACCGCCAGTGTGCTGTGAAAGTGCCTTCTGATTATTCCATGTTATATTGTGATGCTTCATCATGGCTGACTAATCTCCCTCCTAGCCACCATCAGCCATGCTGTTTCCTCTCCTAGCCACTGAAGAAATATAAATAAACATGTCACTGACTGACAGAAGCTGGGTTGTGTGTGAGCTTTGGTGTGTGTGTGTTGATGTGTGAGTGTCGGTGTGACAGTGTGTGTTTGTCGGTGGGGGGTGGGGGGGTGCATGTAAAAAAATAAATAATTGTTCGTCACATGAATAGGCTTTCTGTGTGGATCAAGCGATTTCACAGTAGAATCCAAAAGAACCACCAAAGACATGTTGTCACCCCCCTCCCACACACACACAAGCTGAAGGAACAACCAAACAGGAACAGTGGTTTGATGTGTCTTAATCGGCGGTTATCACGTCGCTTGTAGCACACGCTGGGGCTAGCTACACCGGGTCGCCTTGAGACGAAAGAATGCATCGCATTTTTTTCCTGAAGAACAAAAACTTTGGATATATTTGATATATGGAGCTGCTTCTGTGTTGTGAAGTTATGTAGAGCATATATTTAACCCGCTGTGCAATGCACAGCATGCACTTACGACGTCTAACATCCTAATTTCACAATCCATCAAGCCATGTAGTGTTCTAGGATTTATCTAGGGCTCATATGTGGGAGGTGCTCATAACAGATTCAAGATACCGTGGAAAACTGTAGAGATACTGTGCGGGGGGATAAGTGATATGGCTCATAGCGGAGGTGTTGTGATAATCGACACTCCCCCCCTCTCTTTGTCTAACTCCTCTCAGCCAATGACAGATGGAGCTTCGCGGCAACTTCTACCTTCTCTCCTCGCACGGACGCAGGCACTGCTTTGGAACAATTTCTCACTTGATTGAACCTTCAACTTTCCCTTTTTTCATTTATATTTGCCTATTTAAAAAGCCAATTTTTTTCGGGGGTGGGCCGGGTGTGCGAAGGGGCACATATTTCTCAGTCAGTCCAGTTCATCATCCTCTTTCAACTCGTCTTCATGGCAATTTCCTTCAATGCGATCATATATCCATATAATGGGTAATGAAACTGTCTTCTCATTGAGACTCTCATGCCATTCATGATGGATCACCCCTCTGCCCTCACCCCCCCCCCCACACACACACACACACACCCCCCCACCGCCCCCTCCCTCCAACGACAGCTAGCCTTCCCTTCAGTGGCTTGACCGTGAGTCCTGCTACGGCCAACCTCTTCTACCCCTCATCTCCTCCAGACCCCACCACAACGGCCCTCGTCCTCTGGCATTTTGTATTTGATTTGACTAAACCTGCATCTCACCAGAATATTCAGCAGTTTATTAGTGACAGTACATTATGTATGGGTCTGCTTCATCTGAACAGTGACGTGAAGGATTCTCTTTTCCTCTTAGTATTGGGTCTGTTACTTTCTTCCTCTGGAGCCAGCGCCCTCCTCCTCTTCCTCTTTTTTGGTGTTGACCTTTTTCATTGTCCATCTTTAAGACTACTGCCACAGCCGCCCAGATGAAGCTTTGTCCTTATTACAAGTGCCGTTAAACAACGGAATGTGCGACACAATGGTCCTCATTAACTTGCTCCACACATTCACTATGGAACAGGATGCACAATACATCTCAGTGAAAAACACTCAGTTCAGCTGATGTATTATGTTTAGCGCACCGTGTTTCACGTGAGCATGCCTACGTGTACTCTGTAATGACGTTGTCTGTAATTGTCATGATTCATCACAGAACTGGACTGATGAAGAAGGGGACGCGTATTACTCTATTCTCCTCCTATGAATCCCACTGTCCAAGATACACTGAGTGGACTGAGAGAGAGACAGAGAGAGAGAGACAGAGAGAGAGAGAGAGAGAGAGAGAGAGAGAGAGAGAGAAAGAGAGAGAGAGAGAGAGAGAGAGAGAGAGAGAGAGAGAGAGAGAGAGAGAGAGAGAGAGAGAGAGAGAGAGAGAGAGAGAGAGAGAGAGAGAGAGAGAGAGAGAGAGAGAGAGAGAGAGAGAGAGAACTGAGGGTTGTGAGTGTGACAGGGCAAGGTTACTCATCTAATTGATAAGCAAGCCATGAATCAATGGCAGCCGTGGCATCAACACATGCAGTTGGAGCAGACACTACAGACACAGGGAGGGTTGCATCTGGAAGTCACAGAGGTTATCAAAACAGCTTCCTGTTTATCTCGTCTAAATCCCATCCTTCTTTAACAGGAAGTAAATCGTAAACAACTGCAGTAATGCCAGAGTGTACATAATTACCTGAAGGACGCGTCACTCCTAGATTGTTAGAAACATCCTTTACTTTTTATAAACAGCAAAAACAATGGTCTGTTTGGGATCCACAATTGTGATGACGCAGATAACAAACACTTAATAGTAGTAACAGACAGTAGGAAAGATACCTGGAACTTTACCGTATGATGCAATATGTCAATCTGACTTCTTCCCCTCTAAGTCAGAATCCATTACAACTTCCATCTTACTAACACACCAGAAATAAATGTATTCGCCTAGCAACCCCGAAGCACCAAAGTACCTGAACTTGGAACAACCTTCTGTCTGAAAACGGCTTTGAAACAACCCAAACTAACAGAACACTCACCCAATCCAAATCAGTCTGTTTCCCTCATCTGATCTAGGATCTCACTCCATGACTGTCCAGGCCAGAGGCCACTGTGATCAATGGCTTGTTTATCTGCCTGTGTAATAACCAAACGATGCTAAGAAGAAAGTGGACCCCTCCAGCATTAACCCGCTAACATTTTAATCAATGACTTAAGTGATTTTCATCAAGCCGCTTCAGGCAACGAGGAGATCGAGCCAGAGGTGGACTGGGATCTATCCATGGAAATGTCAATGGAGACACCAGGTCTTGGCTCTTTCAATAGTTTTCTGCTAATCACAGGATGCAGCTTCCCCCGGACGCAGCCATGCGAGAGGACACGCAGGCTGAACCCGCCGCGCCAGGAACAGGCAGGGTGTGGCGTGTTTATAGCCCAGCTACCGAGGTTAAAACACTTTTACTGTCACCGTCGGTGAACAGGTGGGGGTTGATTCGATGTGCGATGAAATTAAAACTGGGTAAGTGAGCAAGGATGCTGGTTGTTAAATGGATATGTACATCAGATAAAAACAAATAGCTGCTCTAAAATAAAAAAGATGGCGACCTCCTAAAGTCCCTGAGCACCGCTTTTGAAAAACCTTTTTGCCTCAGCCCCTAAACCTTGATCATGAGATATGAATCCTGAGGAGAATATCTGCTCTTAAATGGTTGATTTAGAGGCTGTTTATGCTGTGACTGACTCCCCAAAGGCCATTTAATCTTTCTCCGTCTACTTTCTCCTCCTGCACCTCCTCCCTGAGGGTGAATCCACAGATTTAGTGACATCCCCGAGTTTATCAAAGCGCTTATTCAACATTTATGTACTGCTGTCAAGCCTGGTACTCTGAGGAAATGGAGGCTTCTCTGGTGGAGGAGCTTATCAAAGCCAGTCATCAGCAGGGCTGTGGAGTGAATCTGGAGGGAGAGGAAACGCAACAGGCCCGTCTCACTTCCTGGTATGATGACATCAGACTGCAGCGTTTCGACATGGCTTTGACACCTCTTCAAAAGATGGCAGCGTTTATCTTGTTTATTTGCGCGCTTCTACTCCTCAGAGACTGTGGGCAAGACGAGGTACAGTGGTGCTTCCTGTGGTCTGAATCTGTGTGAAATCATTCAAGTCAAGCCTACAAGGTCAACGTAGAAATAGCCTTTATTGTCTGTCGGGAGCAGAACTACAGTCACGTGTGTATATGTGTAAGTGTGTCATGCTCTGCGTTATCAGAAAGAATCCCTATGAATTTGGGGGCACTAAAGCTGGTCAGCACATCGCATTGTCAGATATAGATTATTCGGACCGGCACTAGATTAGGACACCATTGCGTTTCGGACTTACCAATGCATAAGGCACCCTCGCCTCGTGTGGAATAATTTTCCGATAAAATTTGACCTACATGGAGCATAAGTACTCTGCATGTCCCCTGCCTGCTTGTATGGACATCAGCTGTCTTTGTCACCTCAGCAGAGCGTTTATCCTGATATGAACATCTTTCCCTACACACCGAGCACAGGCACGCCACTGCAAACTACCCCATCATGCAAGCTGCTTTAACACCACCACCCCCCCCCCCACACACACACACACATACACACACCACTCACAAGGCCGTGACAAATCCATTATTAATAGTCTGTATCTTTAAAAGCGTCAGTGACACTCTGATTAGCGCCAGTGATGTGATGAGGCGAGCCTGTTAATTCGCAAGAAGAAGAAGGAGAAGACGGGCTGTTCATTTTTACATGAGCGCACCTCGCACTCAGCCGATCAGTACCCACCTCCGCTGAATAATTGACACGCCGCAAGACTGCTTTGGACGGGCCCCTCCATCGTAACCCAGGGTTCCCCACACCCCTGACTTGTTCGACTCGTTCTGTCAGGAGGATGAAGGGAAACGTTCTTCTCTTGGCTGCAGTCTCAGGGGCCTTCTCCGTGGGGATAATCGAACATTTGTCCCCTCTCTTGACGGTGACATTTCTGATCTCTCCCATGTACAATGGTACGCGTGGCTTGATCATGTGATCAACATGCATGACTTGCTACACGCAGTCACAGTTACATTGTATTTGGTGAGCACTACAGTTTTAGTCTTCTTTCAACATCTCTCCCGTGATGCGTCATAACATGTTAACTGTAACAATCCCAAGAAGGTTTTTCGTCCTGAAAAAGTCGGGAAAGCGCATCTGGTCAGGGAGGTGACTGGAAAGGGACAGGCGGCAGGCAGGCCAGCGCGCTGACCCACAGATCTCTGTGACACGAGGCGCCCTGGCACTCCCGAGTCTAATTTTACCCTCGTCAGTCTGTGCAGCTGCGGCAGCAGGGACAGAGGCGTGGCGGAGGAGTGATGGCCTCAACCTGGGTTTTTTATCACCCACCTCATACCTCCGCTCTCAGAATAGCAGGGCAGAGCAGCACCCTGGGACCAACAGCCAGGCTGTCTGAAAGGATAGGCTGCAGATAGGCTGGTTACTCATATTAAAATCAGCAGTTGTGAACAAAATGTATGTGAGTTTCTACAGTTGTGTGACCATTTTTTGATTAAAAAAGGAAAAAATCTTCTTTTAGTTTTTGTGTTCTGGATGTCTTCTACAAGGATAAACATTTGAACAGCTTGGATTTGAGGAGCTGCACCCAACCTCGAGAAAATAACTAAATTGTTGTAAAGGACTCGAAGAATGTTGTGTGAGTGTCTCCATTTGTCAGCCTTTCTAGCCTCACCTTTTTCTAAATCTGCCTCCAACATTTGACCTAATGTAAAACCCATTCAACCAAAGAACACTTTACTTCTAATTCATCCCTCACGCTGGAGGAAGAGGTATTGAATAGTCCCCGGACCATGGTCTTCTGTGAATAGATGTGTATTTTGTTAGGCTTTCTATGCACAGTGTTGCAGTAGAGTGCAACACTTCCAGAGCTGTATGAGACAGACATGGATGCAGCCAGCCGTCAAGCATGAAGAGAATAATTGTCTCTTTATTCATGCCAGTGCTGTAGCCTGTCCTGCTTCACAAACACGGAGATACAGGATGTGCTCTGCATGTTTGTGCTGTCTCAGTGTTTTCCAGCCTCTGAAAGGCGGGAGTGTGTTTAGCGTCCTTTGCGATCACCCGCAATTGCCAACAATGAGTCTTACAAGGTTTTCCTGCTAAGAGAGGATGGAGGAGAAAACCCAAAGGACCAACGCAGCTCAACGTTTTCACACGTAACTCCCCCCCCCCCTCAACCCAAAAAGAGGGACAAAAAAATACCTGTTGGAGAAATGACTTGGCAAGGTGGACGTTACGATTCCTCTGCTCTATGGAACTATGACTGAAAGGATTCTTAAAATGGTGTCTGTGTTGCCTGAGGCACAGCCATTTTCTGGGAGTGTTTGGAGGTGAATGGTGTGAGGACAGGAGCCAGGCCTTTGGTGCAGGTCTGACGCACCGTGTCTCTTCTACCCTGGCGAGTCTGGATGCAGAATGAAGCCTCACCACTTAACAGCTCCCAATAGCACCGTCACAGTGTGACCAATCACGGCTTTATCTGTTTCCCCATGCCCAGCCTTATCCTCTCCCTCCAGTTGCTGCCTCGTCTTAAAGTCCCTGTGTACAAAAACGATTCACAAAAAAAAAAAAAAAAAAAAGAGTTTGATGAATGAAAGAAGCCTTTGGTCTCCGCTGCTGATTTCACAGAGCTTCTTCTGTACCACTGGATATAATGGGAGAGAGATCCAGAATCGAGTGCATGGCTATAACATTTTGCTGCTTGTCACTTTGCAAACATTCAAATCAGAATGGGAACGGCTCTTCTGAGGCGGCGTTTCAGCCCAAATGACACGAGTGATGAGAATTTGAATTGGTCTTTCAATTGTTGGGCCGTTCAACTTATTTGTTTGTCGTTTGTTTGTTTGGAAAGGAAGACTCGTCTGAACCGAAAAGGGCTTTTTTGAACGCTTCGGTGGCATGAAGTGAAGCTGAATGCAAAGTGGAGGCTTCTACCTTAGAAGAACAACTGGTGCTGAATTTGTGACAGACGGTGTAGGGAATCTCTTGAACTAGAAGGCAAAAGGTTAAAGGTTGTTGGCTTTACACAGCTTGACCCCAGCACCTCACATGAAGTCCCACACCTGCCTGGGGAGATGCCTGTTGGCATATTGACCTGACATGGAGGATTGCCTGTGAAAGGAAGGAGAGAAACAGCATTCAGGCAGAAGCTGGGAGTCCTCGGAGGACGTGACCCAGGGTTCGAGACACAGCCGCTGGGTTTAGGACCTGGGAGAGTTTCATATCTTTGTTTCACCCAGGTCAGGAGACACCCACTAGCAATTTTTACTTTGTATTAAGACTTCTCTCTCTGCCTTTTCCCTGCACTCTCTGCTCGTCATGACCCGGTCGTAACCTGTCTGACTGGAGCCTCGCTTGATAACTCTGTAAAAATGGATTGGCTCAGCTAACCTTGGAGGGATTTGGAGGAGGGGGTAAGTTCATGCTCATTTCCACAGCTCTTACTGACCCAGTCATACCTGGCTTGTTGAGGGTACAGTACCACTGGGCCCAGACTCCCTGTGCTAGCCTGTATTCATCATTAGCTCTGTGGTTCTCCATATTCTGTGGCACTTGCGTCCACACTGATTGTAGGTTTTCAAGCTGTTGAGCCTACTGTAAATGCAATGTTTCAGTTATCATCTTTGCCTAGGAGTTGACTCTATAAGTACCTACACACTGGGTACAGTATGTACTGTACCAATATCGATCAAAAAATCGAATAGTGTCACCTACTGATCTGCTAGGTGACATCACCATGAGGCCATCAAAATACCAAAGTCTTAATAGATTGCATGTCATGCCACAGATCTTAATTTAAATCTGGCAAGCATGTTTCTCTGCCTAAATGATGTGACAAAAGATATCCCTCCTCCCCTTAAACAGCTAGAAATAAAACAGCATATGAATTAAATAAAGGCTTAAGTATTCCATGGGAGCATGCTCTGGGGACATTAATAATTAATAGAAGAAAGAGGAAAAAAAATGCAGCGGAATAAAATGACAAAAAGAAAATCTGTACGAAGTTAAAAAATCTCATGTTTGATATCCCTGTATTAAGGGTAGAGTTAAGTGGCTAGATTCCACGAGGGGGTTAGTCTTGGGTCCCAGCATGCTCCGCTTCTTCTTTTCCTTCTTCATCTTCTTTGTGTTTCTGTCTGAGGGGGATAAGGGACTGCTTGTGAGGAGTTGGTTAACAAGCTGAGCCATCCTCAAGACGTAGGGGAAAACAGGATATTTAATGAATTCATTATTGTCTGGCAAAACCCCTTCATTTTTTTTTGCAAACAGGAATATTTGCATACAATCAAACGGACTTGTTCTAAAAATAAAAAAAATAAACATATAAGCTCAAGCTGTGCCGTATTTGATAACAGCACGATCTATGGTTTTAAAGACTGATAACATATTGATTTGGATAGGCCTACTTTCCTGTGCTGTCTTTTCACACTGGGATGTTGTAGAGTTGGTCAAATAGCATCTATCTTTACCCAATCCAAAGCCCATAAATTGTATGAGAAGAAAGTAGGGTTTGAATTGGCTTCCTGCAGCTAACCCAGAGAGCAATGATATAGCCATGTGAGGCAAATGACACCATTTTAAGATTTAAAGGTCAGGGGTGGGGATGTGTGTTGACAACCAATTTGTAAAGAGCTGAGAGGGCATGTTTAGGTTATTCAACCTTTACGCTTCTTTTCTTCTTTATCTGACCTACATTAAGGCATGGACATACAGTATAGGCTATATGTTTTTCCTTTTTACTTGCTCTGTTAATGATCTCAGTTCACACAAAACTCTCATAAAATTAGGGAGTGAAAGCAAAGCCGAATCGGGTCCAGCTTTTTAAAACAACCTTAGTTCCATCTCAGCAGTCTGACATGAATATCCCCGGGACAAACCAGGTTCCTGTTTCCATTTCTCATAGTTGTCAGAGAGCCGCAGAGCTACTTGCACAGTTTCTCCCACAATAACTATGAGAGAGGTGTCACTACGCTGCCAGTGGCTGGATGTCTGCATGGCCACATCCGCCCTCTTCCCTCCCATCCACATCTCGCAACCCCGGCTGAGTGACACCTCGCTGGGTGCTGACGAGGGGGAGGAGGGCATCACATGGAGGGAGTTGGCTGCCCCAGAGGCATGGTCAAAATATGCTGTGGACAGCAGAATTGCTTTCATTGCCCTGGGGGCGTCAGAGGAGAAAGTCTGGTTTATATCCGTAATACCAATGATGTGTTTAGCTCCTGGGTTTAGAGCCGTAAATGGAGTCACGCAGTGCATTTGAGAGCAACTTCAGATACAACTTTTCGTTTCCACATGGACTGTTCCTGTCAGACAGTTGTTTCGATATTTGTGCCATCCTCGCCACAAGGTCTTGGCAGGTGGGGGTGGAACGCCTCTGTCAAGATGAGATGGCAGTCCTTGAGTTTTGAAAGCCCAAATCGAACTAATTAACCACAAGGATGTTCTCAAATTGTTAGATTGCAAGTGCACAGGTTTGGAGTGCCAGGTGTTGAGGGTTCAAAGCCGGGAAAAAGCAAGTTGACAAGTGAAATAATTAGTTAACAGGAACTTCAGAGCGAGACGAGAGTATCTGTGAAAAACTGTGTTAAATCAACCTTTCTTCGGCCCGAAAACGTTAAAATAAACATGTGTTCATTGGCATATTCCCCTCACCTCAGCCCCTGCACATCAGTTTACTCCAAGAGATGAAAGCACCACTAAAAACCTTCACTGTAGCCTTGACCACGAGTACCACAAAATAAAGCCTGGAGCTAAATCTGTTGGATCCTCCCGCGTTGTAGCACGGTTGGAGCCTCCCCCTCAGGTCCCAGCTGTGTATCCTTATTCATAGGATAGCAGAGAGCGCTCACCTTCTCACCCGCACGCTGCAACAGCAGGTCAGACAGCCACGCGAAAGCAGATCGCTATGCAAATGCCACGCTCTCTCTGAATACGTAATTAATGAACAGCAATTAAAATGTGAGACTAAGATACTGTTGGCGTGAAGGGCTGCATTTCAATTTCATACGCAACAGGAGAGGACAACAACAACAACAACAAAAGTTGTGTTTCAACATCGGGATGCTCCGGGCTTTGAGGTTGAGAAACAGGATTTAAAGTTATGTACAATGCCATTTCCTGGTGTCGCGGTTCATTTCCCTACCTCACATAAGCCACAGCTTCCTGCAAGATGTGAGGAACACAATGGTGTGGGTTGATCAATCTGCTTCATTAACACTTCCTAAGGGATTACTTGTCTGGTTAACATTTAGAGCTCTGGTCTTGGCCATTACTGACTTTATTATTAGACAATAGTAAACTTTCGACTTTCAGTGGAAAACGGAAAACATCCAGTTATCGTCAATCAACCAGTGTTTCGTAAAAGGACATGTTCGTATGCTATTATTGAACAATAGAGTTGACGGATTATTTACATTTTTTGAAACAACTTTGTTGAATCAAGCAATTGGTTTAAACTGTACATCTCTCAAGGCCTTGGTCCTTTAAAGCACTCTGTGAGCAGGCACCTATCCGTAGATAGGGATAGTGAAGGTCCAGCTGACACTGGGAACGCGCCATTCGATTCACTGGGTGGGCCAAGTTCAATCAAGCACAGATTGATTTCCGGGTGGAATGAAACAACCTTTTTCACCCAAGTCTGATTGCCACCTTTCCTTCATCTTCGTCCCACTTGAGTTGGGTCGGGGCTCTCTCACTGAGCGCGTGGTTGCCATGACGAGCATGCACCAGGCCTAATTGGACGGTGGTGTGTGGCTCCGGGCCTGGTCATGTCTGGGAGGAGGCAGGTCAGAGGACGAGCCACGCCCGGGCGCAGGGCCTCATGGCTCCAGGCTTCTTCCCTGCTGCCTCTCTCACAAAGACAGGGTCATGGTAATGAGTGGGCCGCACTACTGGGCGACCAGCATTGATTTGCTCTAACAAGCTCATCGACCTTCAAGAACAGGTTTTGTGTGCACAGAAATGTGTGGAAAACCATAATATCCATGTACAGTTTGAGGTTCTGCTGGGGAGGGAATACTTTTGTACATGTCTCTCTCTCCCTTTTCACCTCTTCTCTCTACCTCTCTCTCGTTCGCTCTTTTGCGGTTGGAATTCATGATCACGTATACACTAACAGACCCTTTCAGGTATTTACATTAGGACACAATGTCATCTTCCAGATAAAACATATGTTGTTCCCAGTTTCCAGGCCATTAAGAGAGTTGCCTTTTACACAGTCCACCTGCTCCCATGCAATATCGCCTCACTTGCCTCTCAAGACAAATGTTCAATAATACAAATGAAACCATACACATCAACTGTGGCATTTTATCAATAATCCACTCTTGACTCATATTTATAAAAAAAACATGCCGTCTGAATAGCAGAAGTCATTACTGATAATTCTGTGCACTCTTCCACCCTAACGTCAGAAATATCAATACGAGCTTGCTTGATGTCATCTCAGAAATGTCATGTATTTAGTAAAGGCTTGTCGTTGTTATCTGACAGTGTGTTTGTTGAATGCATCTGCATATTTTATGAAAATCCAGACAGTTTGACACCATCCTCAGGTGACATGCTAAACGCATTTCTGTACGGACGGAATAACAAAGCACATGGTTTCAGATGTGCAAGGGTAAAGAAGAGGACGAAATAGCTACAGAGTAGCATTTAATAATAACTCCTTAATAAAACAAAATTACCACATTCTACTGGGTAGAAATAAAGTGTTTGCTTTGTTAGGAAGATGGGGGCATCAGCCTCTTCCACTGGTGAACAATACAACAACATTGTCTTCTTTGTTGTAATCTACAGAAACAACACTGTTCTCCTAGACTGCCTTGTTTACATGTCTACATCATCTAAAAATATCCTCCAGTTATCTTAGATCACCACCACTTTTCTTAAAAAACGAGTTCTTCTCTTAGAACAGTCCCTCTCAACCACTTCTCTTAAAACACAAGTGTACTGGAACAATGCAGTATTCTTGTGGGAGTCCAGTTCTTCTGTCACCATGTTCTTGGCAATGGGAACCCAGTCCTGCTTCCCTCACAGACACACGGAGCTTCACTTCTGTGCATGTATCAACATGTAGACGACAACTAGGGGTTTCACTTGAAAGGAAATACATATTTTGGGTATTTTTAAGAGAACAAAAACACAAAATACAATACAAATACAAAAACACAGGCCCGTGACAAACCAACCAAGAAAGACAGACACATGCAGAATTACACATACTCCACACTTTGGCATTTTTCTAAAATACCATCAAGAGGGTTTCTTATGCACAAAATGCTACAGTGATGCACAAATCCCAAAGCTAATTAAAATCCAGCCTCCAACGTGTTGAATGGAGGCCTCCTTGACTAACAAACACCTGTGCAAGATCAATTAACGAAGCTTCATGTGTGCACACTATTAATGGACTGCAACTGTGCTCACTTAATTTAAAGATCATATTCTCCTCTTCCAGCTGTACAGGCATCATGCAGATTTAACTAATAACACTTCCTTGACAAATGCAGCACGAATAATAATTAACTACATCCGTTTGAAAAGCTCGACACTTGCTCATTTATGCACATGTCCAAGCATTCGAAAAACGAGCAATTAAAATGATCAACTGCACTCTCGGTTTGTGTAGGCAACTATAACAACGCAATAAGAAGACGAGGAAGCTAGCCCAACTGTGGCTGGACCTGTATGATAAAAGAACCCAACTGCGTAATGTTGAATTTACCGTAGCCAAGTTACCGTACTGAAGTTCTGTTAACCTGTATGCCTTTTTTGGAAGGTTCATCATTCAAATCTGATTGTGTTACACGGTGAGGTGTGTGTGTGTGTGTGTGTGTGTGTGTGTGTGTGGGGGGGGGGGGGGGGGGGGGGGGGGGGTGAGAGGGCACATCTGTTTGGAATTCCTCTATGCATATCATGAAGAAACTGCTTCATCCTCTATCTGCTTGTTAATCAGCAGAGCCTTGCATATGGTGTTCTCTGACAAAAACCCACAACGAGCTTTTAACATCAACCCAAATTAATACTCCTTCTCTGTGTGGAACACTTACGTGCCGCAGAAATTAACCTACAATTAAAACAAAGAAAAACAGTGAAATAAACATGACGAACGTGTTCTGCAAGTTAATTTAATGGCTGCTCAATGGACAGGAGTGGATTTAACACATAGGACCTTCCTTCGATGGTTTTTGTACTTGTAAGCAATTTGCTCTTCTCTGAAGGATAGCTTGCAAGCACATCTTGCCTTTTACTATGCCCCTGTTGACGCTTAGCTTGCTAGTTGGTTGTTGCTACTTCTCGTTTTGTTTGTTTGTTGTTTGGTGAGGTGTAACCAGCCACTGTTTGTTTGCCACCCACCTCAGCCTCTTCAAGATAAGCAGGAAACTGTGAGCTGAACATGGGCTACTGTCAGAGAGGAACGCCACAGCAAACACCCTCAGCAGCTGCACACGACTGATCTGCTGCTCTGTCGAGACGCTCACGAACAACAACACCCCACCTCTCTCTTTCGGTCTCTCTCCCTTTGTCTTTCACCGTTTCCCTCTCACTGCGTGTATTTTTCATCCTTTCTACCCCTTTCTCTCTCAGTCTCTCTTTCACTCACTCTCCCTCCCTCTCTCTTTCCCCTCTTCTCTTTTGCTTTCTCTCTCGCACACCACAACAAACAACAAAATAATAATCCTGGTTGTAAGAGTAAATACTCTCTTAAGTCGTCAAGGTGCAGGTGTGAGGGAGGGTTTTGTCAGCCAAATAGCAGGACCAGTAGCAGTGTGACACCTGCATCTTAAACTGTTCTTCTCCTTAGAAAGAGCCCTGTCAGGCTTTTGTTAAAGCCTCAGTCCAGACTTTGTGTTTATAATAATATTTCTCATCTGTGGCATCTTTCCCTCTGCTTAACCCATCAATTATTATTATTATTATAGTAGTGTGTGTGTGTGTGTGTGTGTGTGTGTGTGTGTGTGTGTGTGTGTGTGTGTGTGTGTGTGTGTGTGTGTGTGTGTGTGTGTGTGTGTGTGTGTGTGTGTGGAGAGAGAGAGGAAGTGGAGAATAGGTGGGCCATGCTTCATGTTCAAATATTATTTCATCTCGTCCCCCTCAACCCTCTCTGACAAAATCCTTTCTTTGTCATTCCATCAAGGAGAGCTGGAGGACAGACACTGAGGGGAAAGTTGGCCGTAACTGCCACAACTGCCACAGCCAAACAGCAGTGTGGGAAACAAATCGAACGTTTGTGTCACATAATACCCTGACGGACATTAGTCTGACTGGAGGCCAAACAGATCACAGCAAAGAAGTTCAGAATTTGATTTTATTTTCTCATTTTGGAAATCCATCTTCCTCCTCCCCTCATGCTTTGAGAAGCAGCACGCCAACATTTCCAGAGAACGTCTGTGTCCATTCTTTCATGGATTACTCATTCGGCGAACTTTCATTAATGCCTTGCGATCCCCATGCTTAACTCCTGAATGCAAACACATGGCTCACTGACGTCCATGGGAAAGAGAGATACCCAGTCTGGTGAGCTAGCTCGGATGCTAATCCACTAGCCAGCTGAGCAAATAATATTACCTTTCATAGCAGACAAGAAGCTAATTTGTTGTGAAACAAAAACCCTCTTAAACAAACAGACGTCAGTCTCTTTGAGACCGGCTCACCGTGTTGAATGTCATTACTGCTGGAGGGGATTCTAAGGCCATGTAGGTTGGAAGACATGAGTATAATTACACTCCGCGTTGATTATGTCATTGTGGTTATTCTACACCTAATCCAGTGGATTCCTGTATGAATATACTTGTTTCAAGACATACATTTTTCTCAGCATCACTGGACTATGAAGTTGGCCGTATAAACGGAGTTCATTGTAGTATGTACGTTACGGTGCAATGTTCAGACCTTAAAACTGATACGTGAGACGAACGTTCAAAGGTGAGTATTTAATGTCCGGGAAAGTGTGTGTGAAGCTGGGGTATGGGCTGCAGGTCTTCAGGCGAGAGCAGGGCAAGGCAAGTAGCTGGATGGAGAAACGCTGGAGTCTCGACCGGGAACTGAAAATCACAGGGAAAAAAGGTAGGTATGTATCCACAAAAATAGGTAGGAATATGTCAACACTCAGAGACTGAGCAGCCACGCAGTTCACCATGTGGCTGATGTAACAATTTGGCAGAGTCTGGGTGGTGAGCAGGGTCTTAATTGGTTGTTGGATGCTGATTTGCCACAGGTGAGAATGGTTGTCTGTTCCCGGGAGACTCCGCCCATGCGCACACACAAAAACAGGGAAAGGGAGGGAGAAAAACACAAGGAAAAGGAAAACAGAACCACGTGTCACAGCCAGGGGCGTGACAGTGTATGTATTCATATGTATGCATGCCTACTCCTGTCTTTCATGTACATGTATTTACAGACAATGGACAGGAGTGGGGATACAGATCTTGAAACACCAAAGCCACTGTATCATTTGGAGACCCCTAAAACAGCCAAGATGGAGGCTGGTTTGTGGCATTCGAAAGCTCTGCCTATATGCACCAGTGTCAGAAAGCAAAGCGTAAAACCCTGAGTAAAACCAAGTAAGTTTCTCCTTCTCACGTTCGCTCGTCTTCCAAGGTCTCCTCTTTGGTGTCTGTGTGTTACTTACTTCAGACATGACAACCCTCTCCTTCACTAATAACCCACATATCCCTGCTTATGGAACACCTTGACCATAGCTCAAGGTGGTGGCTGGCGGGGACTGTGAGTTTCTGATCTCTCACAGAGTCAAGAGAAGACATCGGCTGCTGCGGTGAGATTTGAGTTAAGGTCCCTTATCTTACTGCACAGTCTGCCCTATATCCTGGGGGCATGGTAGACTTGTACATTTGTAATAATGAAGTCTTGGAGACAGAATTTGCTCCGTCACTTGTGGATTTCCTTTGGGAAATCAGGAAATGCAGGTGTAAGCGTTAAATCTAACCTAAAATCACTCTCCCCTGTGTCTGACATCAATTTAACTAATAGTCAAGTAGAAAGCTAAGAGGAGAGGTAAGGGTTTACTACACACTCCTGCACACATACAGACACACACACAAACACACACACTCTTTCTGAACTATGCATAGCACCATATTATAATTTAACAATTACTCAATACAAAAATGAAAATTGGACAAAACCAATTTCCCCCCCAATGTCCCCAAAGTCATTATGGCAGTATCCTAGTTTGTGTAGTCAAATATACAGCACATCTCATACGTGGGTCCATTTAGGATCTCTCTCTTACTGCCTTGGAGGTAATTAATTCAATTGAGACAAATGAAGCATAAAGACTTGTGTTGAGAAAGACAAAGTTGTGGTTTGAAGACGGACCCCCTATAGAGTGAACACTTGGGAAGCCGTCTGTTTTTAAATAAATTAAGACTTTTCTCTCCCTCTAGGGGTTACAAACAGGTGGCACTAACCATCTGACTGCGGAGTATAGGTGCACAAAAATGTACCCAGAAGGTTCCCCATGCTATTCGCGTTCACATACGAAATTGAACTCATTCAAACCACAAACTGCTTCTTGGAGTAAACATATTTCAGTTAAACAATTGTCCATGCTGTTCATGGACCTTGGAAGAACTTTCTTCTACTGTTTATTGATAACCTTGAGTTTTCAGACATTCTAAAGTTTTCATTTTTTCTTTTATGGCATGATGTAGTCTCCAAGATACCACAGTACAAGCAATTGCTTGAAGCAAAATCTGTAGCTGCTGAATAATTTCTCCTCGCTCTATGGTATCTCTCTCCATTTCACACATCCCCTCACACACAGACACACACTCAAACAAAGCTTTTATCTTCACCAGACAGTGGGACACATCCTCCCAATCTCTCCTGACGTCAACCTCTTAGTCTTGATCTTGATGACTGGATGAATAAGTTAAGGAATCCTCAACATCTGTTCCGGAAGACTATCCCAGCCACTCTTAGCCCCGGGGCCATGTTCTGAAAAAGTGATATCAAAGCTAGTAACATCTCTCTCCCCCGTGGTAAACAGAAGCGTTCCGATCACAGGACGACACGAAGCAGCATGGTTTCCGCCTGGCTGGTCATCCTGGGAGAGAGGTGTCATGGAAAGGCCGACCGCACATCGCCCCAGAAACTACCCCACCATTTAAAAGCCTCTTGTTAATAACACACACACACATATGCATGGACAGACATACATGTTTCTACTGGCATGGAAGCTTGATTAATATAGAACACACACATGTACACCATCCCATAATGATTCCTGCTCCTCACACACACACACACATTTACACACAATCCCATAAAAACTACTGCTTTACACACACACACACATTTACACACCATCCCAGAATGATTACTCCTCTAAACACACACAGTAACCCAGAATGATTGCTGCTCCTCCTGAGTTGAGGCCTTCTATTTGCAGGTAAATTTACTTCCATTACAGTGCGACAAGTCTGGGTGGGGTGGGACCACAGCATGAGGGCGATGCAGGAAAAGGGATCCTCGCCTCACCGATGCGTACATAAATAACTGGTAAGATGATGTGCTGTTATTTAACAGGTGCCATTAGAGAACACGCCATTTCCAAGCCAACCGCTACTTACTCAGTGTCTTTCTAATTATCCAATTTCGTAAATCTGCAGGTGTCTGTTGGAATAATGCATCAGGGCCACCAATCTGAGTGTGACAGGGCGCAGCCAGGTAGCTCTGGTGGTGAGGGTGTGTTTCTGTGTTGTGTGTGGTGTATTTGTTGGTGGTACGTATGTGGATGTGCTCATTTGTGTGTGTGGGGGGGGGTATGTGTGTTGTGTGTGTGTGTTTGTGTGTGGGGGGGGTATGTGTGTTGTGTGTGTGTGTGTGTGGGGGGGGGGGGGGGGTATGTGTGTTGTGTGTGTGTGTGAGCATCATGAGCTCCATTCATGTTTCCCCCATCAGGGTTTACCATCTTGGGCTGTAGGCCTCAACCTCGACAGGTGCCTGCCATGTTTTCATAATGTGCAGGGGAGGCCTTGTCAGCCCCTCCCTTCAGAACGTTGTCCCTGCCCTTTTAACTACCCCAGTCCCTGCCATAAACCCTCAACTTCCTCCTCCCTAACTAACCCCTCCTCAACAACCCACTTCCTAACTACCCCTCTCTTTAACTACCCCCTCCCTGACTCTCCACCATCCCTCGTTAACCCCACTAACTCATTCGCAAACACCGCCCTCAACTCCCCCTTAACTCTCTACCTCTAACACCCCCCCCCCCCCGACTCACCCCCCCCCCCCCCCCACACACACACACACACGGCTACCTAAGCCCCCAGGTCCTGGTTTGAACAATAGCCTGAAAAACGCTGAGGAATCGCATGGTCGTGCTTGATGTCCCACTGACTACTGTGATGGTTGGAGTCACACAGAGAACTAGAGAGGGACAGGTGGTGAGGCGGGCAGAGAGGGAGAGAAGGAAAGCGAGAGAGCGAGCGAGAGAGCGAGAAAGCGAGAGAGCGAAAGAGGGGGGCCGACGACAGAAAACGGAGGAGTGGAAGGAGGGGAGAGAATGTCACGAGGTACAGAGGGATTTTACGTAGATTCAGACTTTCATTCCCAACTCAGGGTCAAAGTCAGTTAAAATGTGGACACGCATATTTTTTTCTCCGTTTATTCCAAAACAAAATTCTACCAAACGACAAGGCAGATCACAGACCCCCAAAAAAAGAAAAAGTAACGCATTCACGTAAGAAAGAGTATCTTTCATTTATAACCCTTCTTTGCCCTCGTTTGTAAACATCAAAGATCAGCCACGGCTCGTGTCGGCAGATCCGGGAGACCGCCAGGAAACGCAGAGCTGCAGAACTCTCTCCGACAACGCCTGCCCGACCCCCGTGGTCCTCCGCCATCTTGGGAAGGGAGGAGAATCAATTAGACTGAGATGCAGGTGTGGAATTAGCTAGCAGCCTTGGAGCAGCGAACGAGGCTCGTGGGCAGAGGTCAGACGCTACGGGCAACGCTGGGAGGGAACACAGATAAGGCTGTGTTTACATTCCTTTTACAACACCAACTCACAGCCACGTCGACGCTAGCAGAAGCACACTTAGATGTGATTTATACCAGGCTCTTAACAATGCAGAGAACAGCCTTGTTATTTCAACCAGGAGAGAGAGTGAGAGTGTGTGTGTGCATGTGTGTGTGCGGGTGTGCGTGTATATTGTTAGTTATATGTCTACAAAAATATGTCAATGCCAACAGAACACAGTGTATAGACCAACACTGGCATGAGTTTATTGTTATTCAACTAATGTTGTTTTATGATTCAGACACCTATTGGAGAAGCATCCTACTGTTTTGTGTGTCTAAAAATATAAGAATGAATAAATATTGTAGAATGACGTATTTTAATGTTTCTAAGACTGTAAGAACACATTTCACAGACCCCGATTTAGTCACGATATTTTCAAACCGTCAACAAACTTCTAGCTGTGACTGATGTGGCATTTTGAAGATGAGTTTCAGGTTTAGTAGATGGATTATCAAACGTGTTGATAGTTGTCCAGAGAACAGGGATTTCTAAGTCGACTTGTGCGTTTGATTGAAGGGTAGTTCCAGACGTTAACTCAGAACAGACACCACCAGCCCTGTTTTAGAAAACCTCCACAGGCGGATATTAATAAAGGCCAGCTAAATTATGCTGGGATATTAAAGTACCCCTCTCCCCCAAGGATAAATCTAAGGAACTTAAGCATTATTACTTGTCTTTATCATGTTGTCGGCAGCCACAGCCAGTGTCTCAGGTTTTGGCGCTGAGTTATGACCTCATCATCTCGTTTGTACAAAAGGGAGAAATTAAATTAGTCAGAGTAATGAATCCTGTTCGCTTCCCATAAGAAAGTCTTCCACTCATTGTTCCTTGAGTCGTTTAAGAAAGTAATCTCTGCTGTAAACCTTCACATCGTCTGACTCCCCCTTCACTCTTCCTCTTGCCTCACCTAACTCCCCCCTGCCTCACCTAACTCCCCCCTGCCTCACCTAACTCCCCCTTGCCTCACCTAACTGCCGCCTCCTCACCTAACCCCCCTCACTTGCCCCCTCCTCACCTGACTCCTGGTCCCCACACAGGATCTGTCTGGGGGTAGGGGGACTCAAACAAATGGCCGTCTAGGATGTCCAAGATCGATGTATGTTGATTGTGAGTGTGTGTGCAAGCACGTGTTTGTGTGTGTGTGTGTGTGTGTGAGAGAGAGAGTGAGTGAGTGAGAGAGAGGATGAAGGGAGAGATCTGATTTGGCTGTTCATTAAATGTCGTCTCAGAAGGTGAGAGTAAATTTCAACAAAATGTGCCCTCCACAGGGTAGGGCAGGGTGGGGAGGGTGGTGGGGGAGGGTGGTGGTAGGGGGGGGGGGGGGGGGGGGAGGCTGCCGGAAGATGCCTGTACAACATCAGCATGGCAAGGTATAAGTGGAATGGGTACCTGGAGGTAATTAATGACTCTCCTACTTCTAATTAAAAGCTCTTAGCTTTCCCCACACAAGGTTGCAGCAGATGCTCCAATCGCAGGGCTCTCCCTGGGAAAGACGGGAGACATAAATTCCGAGACGGTATCGCGACAGCGCACCTGCCTCGGCACACACCTGTCACCATGGAGACCATGCTTCATCCTGTCAACAAATTAACATCCTCCACAGAAGAAGTAAAAAAATAAAAAAATAACTGCTATATTTGTTACCCTATCAAACACGCACATATATACGCGTCTCTCATCTCCCAAATGCAGATTCCTTAAAGCCTCGCCTCGGTGTGATGGGTTTGGATCCATTTACGGTACTAAATATATCACATTGTTGTTTGGTTGGGTGAGTCAGTCTACAGACTGGGAGCAGTAAAGAGGAGGTGCGGTAGATCAGCCAGATTTCCCCTGAGGTGCACATGGGCGTCGGCTTGTAAGTATAGCTTAATATCGTGTCTGGATCTCCCGAGGATGATACGACTTGTCAAGCACACGCACCAGTGAACCTTCATAGGGGGAGATGGTCTGGGGATGGGGGACTAAGGAGGGATGGATAGAGGAGAGAGACAGTTAGAGAGAGAGAGAGATAGAGAGAGAGAGAGTGGGCGAAAAGGTAAGAGAGGCTCTCAGGGAGGGGGGGAACATCTCCGGGTAATGTCAGACGCTGGTTGGAACATGGGAGGAATAAAAGGCTATCAAGTCATTTGTGAGACAATAAGAAAGAGGCATGGGTTTTCCATTTACCATGAAACTTTAATGTCAGTCGGGTGCTTGATTCCTGTTTTTACAACAGTGCCTTTAACCCTGGCCAGCAACCGATCTGAAAGACGTCCGGGGGGGGGGGGGGGGGGGGGGGGGAGTGCGAGGAAGCACTCAGCTCCGCTCTGTCTCTCACTTTACTTCCTTTCATTCTCCTCCTCCTTGCACCTCCATTTCCCTCGTTCTCTCTCACTCCTTCAGTCTCTCTCTCTATATCTCTGCCTCCCTCTTTCCCTTATACTCTGTCTTGCCTTTATTGTTCTTCTCTCACCTTCTCTGTCTCTGTCTCTCCCCCCCCCAGGCTGAAAGCTCTCTCACTTCCAACCTCTTGTGGTCCATCTGTACTCATTTGCGTCTCTTTCTCTCCGTCTTTCTCAGTCACTCTTCCTCTCTGCCTCTCCCCTACGTCGTCTCTTTATCACCGATAGTTCCTCGTTATCCCCTCCTCTCTCTTTGTTTTTCTCTCGCTCTCTTTCTCCCTCCATCTCTTTCCCCCCTCCTCCTTCCTGTCCAATCAACACAGTCACAGACGATGGGGGAAGGATTCCTCAGTCACAGAGAAGTTTGTGTGATAATTACTGCTGTTGTGCCGCTGGCATGGAGACTGGGCTGGTTGCCATCCACCAGGCAGTTGACCAGTGATTATGTCCAGATCACCCATCTATTATTTACATGTGCTCCCCTTTTGTAACTCTCAGTCATTTCAAATGGACGTGAGCTAGAAAGCCAAATTAGGGTGTCCAATTAGCCACAATCCATTTAGTCAAACTGTGTGCATGAGTGTGTGCATGTGCGTGTGTTTGTGTCTTTTCCACGTGTTAATCGGCCATCTTCCACTTCACATCTTTGACACAAACAAACTTAACGCTGAGAGGTGAGGCGTGGGGTGAGGGGACGGGAGGACCAGGCCCTGGGTGCTGACGCAAGACAGAGGCAGGTTTTCGCAGTTGAAAATTATAGGAGTGGATTCAACAGAAAAACAACTTGTCCGAGGCGCGGCGCAATGATAGGGTGATGAATTGTCACAGTGGACACCTTGATCATCGGCGCTGTCTCGCAAAGCCACACTTGATCACTGTCAGAGAGGCTAGAGATGGTCAGGGATGATAGGGAGGGAGGGAGGAGAGCAGAGGGAGGTATGGAGAGAGGGAGGAAGAGATGGGAGGAGAATAAGAAGGGAGGAAGGGCGAAGGAATGGGTCAGGGAGAGGGATGAGGGAGGGAGGGAGGGAGGGAGGGAGGGAGGGAGGGAGGGAGGGAGGGAGGGAGGGAGGGAGGGAGGGAGGGAGGGAGGGAAGAAAGGGGGAGAAACGGAGGGAGGGAGGAGGGGAGGGTTGGGGAAGGAATGAGGGAGGCAGTGGAAGGGGAAGCAGGAGGGGGCAGCTAACTTGAACGATTGACGCAGACTCCCACTCTTCTGCTCTGAGTTCTAAAATAGACATAGAAACAGAGAGAGAGAGACTCAAGGCTGTGCCTAAAGCGTCTCTGGGGTCATTCATCTGCCCTGAGTGGTGTGTAGGCTACTGGGTCCTCAATGCGACACAGTGGAAGGATTTATTTTTTATTTACTATAAATCTGTTGTGTTAATTTACAGCAGACAACGGAACACAGGCAAGTCCTCTGCGGGTTCAAATCCCCTGCAGCACTGAGGTAGAGGACTTCCTCTTGTTTCCTCCGATGAGCTGGAAATAGAGACGCTCTCCTCCCTCCCCCACCCATCCCCCTTCTTTCCACTTTCCTACTTTTTCATCTTTCACCTCCTGTCTCCTTTATTTGAACTTCCTCCTTTCTCTCACCTCCCCAAACTCCTCCTCCATTTCCCCTCCTCACAACCTCCCTCATTCCCTCGCTCCCTCCCTCATTCCCTCGCTCCCTCCCTCATTCCCTCTCTCCTCCTGGCCTGTCTGCTCCTCCTCTTCGCTTGTCTCCGGAGTGTGGACTGGGACAGATGTTGTACACCCGGGAGACGAACGTTGACAGGACCTGTTTACTCATGTCTCATTCACAGAGAACATCTGTCCCCATGTCTCCATGGAGAAGAGCAGAAAGGGTGTCATTGCTTGTTCTTCAGAGGAGGCACCACAGCAGCTTGTGGGTTTTGGGGTACACACAGAGCAAATACCAAATGACAGGGGTGTGCGGCAACGTAACAAGCCACTGCTCCAAGTGACGAACCTCGCCTGTTACCTCTCTATAACACCTTGCAGTGAATGTGTTAGTCCACATGGACAGAAAGTGCAGCTGAAGGTGAACATCATTCTTGGCTGAAATGATTAGGATCCACATCAGTCTGGTGTGCCTGCTCGAACCTTTAAAGCCTTTTCTGGATGTCCTGTCTCGCTCTCCTCGTGTTGTGGTTGGTGAGGTCCGATATCGCTGGAGGTCCCGTCTCATAAAGACCCATAAACTGTCACCCTACAGAAACTAATAATTTACTTTATACGTTGAGGACTGGAATGATGAATCAAGATAGCATTACTTATAACTAATTTAATTGCAAGACATGCACACCCATACAGCTAAAATAATTGCAAACATGGTGTTGATTTTTCATTTGAGCATTTCCGTTATCATTTGAGAATTTCATTTATCATTAGAATTTTATTAGGAAAACACTTCAATGTGAAACTTTGGCACTGTGAAGCATAACTCAGTTACTGACTCCCCTCATTCAAACATCCTCACTGACTGTTGGGAGTGTTCAGCATCACAATCCGTTAGTAGAAGCAAACATTTTCAAATCCCAAAAACACAAACATCACGCAAGACATGTGGAGTCATATTAAAGGAGATGTTATTTGGGTGTGTGCCAAGGCAATGTTCATATCCTTGCACAAGGATATTTAAGATAGTCCTCAAGTGTGCATGTGCTAAAGGTCAGCTAGCACAACGACCAAGCTCAGTTGAAGGCAGCGAGGGTCAGAAAGGCCATCTAGGTTTACGACAAACAGCTAAAGGTTTACTACCACAAAGCCCCTTCTCCTGCTTTCTCTTTTTACAGTGGCTTATCTTTTATTCATGAAAGTCAAAGAGAGGATAAAGAGAGAGGGTGGGACGCCTAGTGTGCAGAAGCTCGCGTGGTCGACAGAGGTTAACAGAGTCAAGGTTCCACAGAAGCCGGTGAAGAGAGACTAGCTCTACATAAGCCCCTGAGCACTACACACAAAGCTCCAGGACAGGACACACACGCGTTGAAGACACGGCTCCAACCGAACTCTCTTTGCGTCGTTGCAACAAACAAAACAAACACAAAACAAACACTCGCGACCACAGGGGCACTTTCTTTCATCCTGTGTTTCACCTCAGTCGTAAAAGTTTGATCAGTTTTACAGATCTTTTTGTCTTTGTTTTTCTCAAAACAGCTTGAAAAAAAATGAGCTCAAACACCTCCCTCCATTGAGCCTGAGTCCAGCGCCTCTCCCCAGTCCGGTTTCCACCGGTTTAACTGGCAGCTCTGTGGAGAAGTGAGAACGGCGGACGGGGGGCCGATACTGGGGTTGTGATCACTCAGGTGGGCAGGCAGATAGCACGGCGCAGACAAAAGGAAGAAAGAGACCGACTGTGACGCTTCACACTGGCACAGAGCAAAGTGCTGACAGGCCGGCTCCATGCATATTGATGGCAGGCAGCCACAGTGGCCCAGGTTTGATTGAACAGTCACACAATGAGAGACGGCAGGCAACTTCTCATGTTCGTCCATCAATCAATGATGGGGGGGGAGGGGTGGGGGTAGACAGGTGGGGGTAGACAGGTGGGGGTAGGGGGGAGAGTGGAGATGGGGAGGAGGGATGGGGTTGGTGGGGGTGGTTAGAGTTCTCTTGGCTTTGTTTGACTTGTCAGTTAGATTGCACTGGTTTGGGTCTGAAAGATGAATTACGGCCAGTTCTGTATTCCAGATTGTAGTCCAAAATTGAAGTGGTTGACCAATCCGCTAGCTGTACCAAGTGCACATGATTGCTTGAATAGAATCATGTGAAAGGCTGACTCGTGTTAACATTCTTGTTACAGTAAAGTAAACCTTATCTTATGGACAGATAAATTACACTGTTAGTCCAAATGAGTCTCAACTGGATTGACAGATTCAGCTCATCAGAAAAGTCATTTTTACCACAAGCACAGACACCCAGCAACACCTTCTGTCAGATAAACGTGTGTGTATGTCTGTGTGTGTGTGTCTCTATGCGTGAGTGTGATTGCGTGTGTTTGTGTGTAGAGACAAGCCAGATGGAACTTACAGTACAATACCTACTCGGGAAAGATAATGAGAGAGTCGAACGTGTCAGACAAGCGTCCAGAGGGTCAGATATTCCTCTGCGGTGTGGAGGACAAGCACCAGACTTACCAGGGTGAAGTTGGAACCACCCCACGAACACATGGAGCCATCTCTAATCAGGGAAGGCTGTGTGGGGGTGCGTGTGTGTGTGCGTGCATGTGAGCGTAAGCATTTGTGTGATAGTGTGTGTGAGTTTGTGTGTGTGTGTGCGCATGTGTGTGTGTGCTGGCTATACTGCTCATTATAGAGCTGAGGTCAGGTTTCTGCAGGTCACAGTACACCTGTCTCCACAGGCATGACAGAAAAATGGACTGCTCTACCCTTAGCCACGGGCAGGACATCAGCACTGACTTCCTGTCTAACATACATGTGATGCTGAAATGTCTCCAACACATGACACATGCAATCCATGTATTTATACTCCACATGCAAGATGTATGTACATCATTAAAGGTTTAGTGCTCTTTAGTTAGTGCCCAGTACCAAAGCGACACTGCTGGTTCAGTAAATTAGGAAATATCTCCACACCGACTAAATTGCGTGCATTAGTGGGCCCATTTATGTGTGTGTTGGTGTGTGCATGCACAGCACCCACCAAACACTTTGTAAAAATGAAATATCTCGTCTATTTACCCCATGCAGGGCAAAACGAGCGAAAAACAATTAGGGTAAATTTGGCCTGACAGAAGCGGGGGGCCTCCAGGGGCCTAAACGAGCCATCAAAACATCTGCTGTTCAGCAGACCATTAAAAGTTCCCTCCCTCCTCCTGGTGTTGATCACACAGTTTGTGGGTTTTCACGTCTCTTCAAAAAGTAGCTTTCGTTTTGAGTCTAGCTCAGCGGTAGAGCATTTAACTGCAGATCAAGAGGTCTGGGGTTCAAATCCCCCCCCTCACCCCTACCGAAAATCACTTTGGATAAAAGCATCTGCTAAATAACTGCAATATTGCATTATACATATTATTATACATGCAAATGTCCCGACAACCTCGCTGCTCTCACAGGAGTATCATTAGCACCACCCCTGCAACTTGAGGGAAGGTCCTGCAAGAGGTCATGAAATGTGTTCCATTCAACCACAGCCCCCTGTGTTTGTCTCTCTCTCCCGGACGTGCCCCCACATTCCCAGCGCTGATCTGCTTCCTTCTGTCCCTCTGTCTGGACTTCATGGCCCTGCAGTAGTGATGCCAGGCTCTCTGAGGGGGCAAAGGATTAATATTTATGCTGTGGATAGCTGTGGAATCACCTGCGTTGCTCCATCAGGACAACTGCCATGCGCTTTTTGTCTTATGAGCCATCTGGCAAGCTCTCAGCAGAAAGCCTCAACGCATGTCTCTTCAGGTGTTTGCTTTCAGAATCAAAGAGCTGGGAGTGCCGTATGTTAGTTAGTGCTTTTTGTGGACTTCATGTGTTGTGTAAGTCATTTAGGTTAGTCCTTTAACAAAGGGATTCTAATATAAACCTCCTTCAACTTACCATGTCTGTCTTCAACCTACCGCAGAAGAAACTAGCTTCAAAAAGTGCATTGTATTTATCCATTTATTTGAAGCTGGCACTACGGTTGTTAAATTGGTTAGGATCCCATCCCTTCAGATAAGGAAATGTGACATATTCCAGCACACACCGCGAGAGGAAAAGAGATCCGTTTCTGGCTAGACTTCATACTGCAGTGGTGCCATTTCCAGCGTGTGAGCACTGACGCGTCAACAATGGATCCGGCGCCCTGACCTATACGAGCGAGGAACAGGTTCCGACCCCTCCGCCTAGCGTGACATTTCACACCTCAGTCTTCTCCCCGCTGAGGAAGATTCCGTCTGTCAGCTCACTCAGAGGGAGGCGCGTGCGGTGAAGACATCACCAACAGGCCTCGCAGACCTCACCTGACGTATTGATCAGCAGAACCTTTAACTTTTTTTTTGTTTTAGTTTTATTTAGTTTTGGTATAGTTTTGATGCAGTTGGTATCATGTGCAGAAATGTGGATTAACTCCACCTTTTTAGAATTTGGAAAATATCTGATGCATGTGTTGATTCTGTGAATATAAACTGCAATGGTCCTAGTCTTGGTAACTGTGAACAACTGGTGTAATGTGTTGATTCCATGAGGGTGCCGTTTTAAAGTAAATCAGGCTCACCTAAACATGGTGAAGTGTTTCCAAACTGCTTTGGAAGCATACACCTGGTGCATTGTGGGTAGTGGTGGGTGGGTAGAGTTCCTGCCATTGTGGATCCACCCACACCAGACTCAGTGCCCAGTGCTCTACTGCGTGAGCAATAAATGGGAGCCCTCATAGTGTAATCAGTGCCTGAACTACAAAATATATTGGTCTAGTCTGTCGGTAATATCTCTGTGAATCTCCTCAGTCTGCCATTTATATCCTAATTTGGCCCCTGAGCAACGATGCTAGTGGTGATGAGACCCAAAAAGGGGTAATAAACCACCCTCTTATAAAATGCCAGTGAGTGTGAGTGGTCGGGAAAAGATGCATTTTTAAACGATAATCTTTAAAAGAAGCAGCAGGAGCAACCAGTCAGTAAAATGTGCGCTGCCAGAAGTCTGCAGCAGGATAATTAATTGTTGGGAGTGTTTTACTGAGGGGGTTAGTCCACCGAGGCATATTGCAGAAAATTATGCAGCTGTTAACTTTTGAGTTAATTCAATACATTTATGTATTTTCCTGCCATGTTTGCCTGCATCTACCTCTGTGTTTGTATGCGTGTGCACGTGTGTGTGTGTGCGTGTGTGCGTGTGTGTTTGGTGGGGGTGTTTTAAGTGCCCTCAGAACACCCTGTATTTGCACGCCAGATGTTACATCTACCAGAATCTACAACCTGATTAACACGAGAAGCATAAAACTGCGAGCTATTAGAGAAATGCAGGCTACTCAGTAGAGCTGTTGTAAATATTTATTTGGAACACTTTTAGTTTTTTTTACTATTTTAATTCCTATTAAATGTTTAAATGTTTTACAGAGCTTGGCTTCATTTACTAGATAGAGTGTGACTAGAATCAGGTTTACAAGTTGAATTATTTCAAATATTTTCTAATTGCACCATGGGATAAAACCATGTCCTACCACACCCACAAATTACACACTACAAAAACATGCAGCAAAGACAGAATTATTTTAATTTCTTCTAATTGTAATTTTTTGTCTAGTTGGAATTACTCTCGAATCTCAACAGAACTTCGCAAGTGTATATTTTGTTGTTTCGACGTAATATTTCTCACTATCCTCAGTCATCATTAAACTTTTCCTGAACACCAAACACTATCTTGTCCATTACTATTTTACTAATTAACCTCCGTGTCAGCCAAGAGCTGCCAAAGTTAATGAAGTTGAGCTTTTCGTTTCAGGATTAATTAGTATTCAAATCGGAATTAAGAAGGGTTAGGTATGTACACAACGTATGTAACAAACGATGCAGCGCCTGGTCTTTAATGCACAATTAAACTGGGACTGTCTGGGGATGGGGCTAAGCACACACAAGTTGGTCTCTCAAGTCTGATTCATACATCATGCTTTCACTGCTAATGATCTGAGAGCAGGCCGGAGGGTCCAATGGTGGCATTTAAAATATGGGTAAACAAGAAGATGTGGACGGAAATGTTCATTACCACCTTTGTTTCAGGACTGGGGTAGGGGGGGGTGGGGTATTCCTTCGCCTCAGGACCATACGTCCCCTTGAGGGAATGACCATTTCGACATCTTGTCCCGGATAAGATGTCTTAATCTGGTAACCAAAAAAAATAAAAATAAAACTGGAATGGTAGATGGGTATGTTTGAAGTGTGTAGCATGTTATAAATGACTGCACCCTCTGGGAATATCCACCTAAGGTAAGATCATTTAGTCTTGTTCCTCTACACACACTACGATGTTGACACTGAGAACAAATGAAGGATATCTAGCCACACTCCCAGCCTACCAGCATCCTTGGCAGACAGCTAAAGCTGCTATATTGAGTGCATATCACCACATTGGCGATGGAATGCAACAAGAGCTGAGACTTCGAGGAAGTCTGCTTCCCTAAGATGAGGTAGAGGGAGAGAATAACCCAACACACCTGCACAGGGTTTGTTATTGGCAGTATTTAGCATCTTACGGTTGAAAACACCAGAAAATTTGGGGGCGTTCATGCTCCCAGGCAGTTAACACCTTGCACACTGTCTGGTACCCCGCACACTGAGCTTAACGCCACCTCTCCAAAGCTAATTCCACAATTTGCCACATTTAGCTGCATATTCTGCTTAAATTCCACCCCCTCAGCACCACCGGCCACACACAGACGCACACACACACTGGCAGCTATCGCTTGCTTGTTTTTTAGGTTGATGCTCTTGCCGTGTGTGAGACAAACAAAAAAGTTGGATGGTTTTAGGCTGTGTATGTAGATACCAAACACAGTTTGAACACCTCATTCAGGCACATAGTATTGACATGCCTGGGGATTTCACAGGAGAGCAAGAAATCCACAGACATTGATCACTGGCATTCTGCTCTTTGCATACCTGAAACGTATATTGTCTTTCCCCTGAACTGTACTTGTTCAACAACCAAGACGTATGTCCCACAATGTATCTATTATGTATGTGTATGTTTCTTTTTGCCAAAGTTTCCAGACAACCCTTGAGGCTAGTGACAGATACAAGCATCGGCAGTGTCCCTCCATGGAGCCATCAGATATAGCACGACCGCTACAAGGAAATAATAACCACCACTCACTTGAAAAACACAGTTCCCCCCCCCCATCTACGGAGCTGAACTTGAAATACTCCCTTCACAGCAGTGTGCTTACGTTACTTAAATATTTATAACCACTTATGGCCCTCTCTTAAATAAAAGAATTGATCCATATCCTCCTTCAATTTCAGCCTCGGAGACAGAGGCCCATCGCCTTATCCAAGCGAAGGATATCAATCCACCCGCCCCCAGATGATTAAACAGTTTGGTGACGTTGATTGCTTGAGGGCTTATGGCCTTCTCAGCGACAGCGAATATTCGGAGCGTGCTATCGGATTCACTCAGATAATAACTGACAAAACGTCAAATTCTAGTCTTTCTCTCTGTGACAGATGAGTCAGGTGACGGCTGTACGCCGGCCGGGAGTCGATATCTCACGGAGGGCGCTTGTTCGTCGGCGCGTCGCTGGTTGGCTGGCTAGCTTGGATGTGCTGGCGTGGTGCCCAGCATTGATCAGAGTCATCATGATGGTGGCGCTAGCTCCGAGGCACCGCTGTAATAAACATATATTTAACAACAGCCTTTTGGATGCCAGACCTGTGGAGATGAAGTCTAGACAGCTGAGAGTCAGGGAGCTCAGTAAGCTAGCCTACTTTAAGCTTGGTTTTATGATGTTCGAAAATTCATGGAAGAATGAGTAGGTAGGCTACATGAAATTAAGTTAAATAACAGTAAATATAATTTTTAAATATCATTTTATATTTTATATTCTTGGTGAGTATGTGTTTGTGTGTGGTTAGAGTGTTTTTATGTGTGAGCTTGTAGTAGCAGTATGAGAGTGTGTGTGTGTGTGTGTATTGGTGTCGTGTGTGTGGTGAAGTGGTGTCCGTGTGGCGAGTGTGTGTGTGGTGAGTGTGTGTGTTGGTCAGGGAGAGCTGCGGAGTTAGCCGGGCCCAGCGGAGGGAGGCTGAGGAGCGTCTGGTTGCTTGTGTGAGCTGAAGCAGAGCAGACTGCCAAGGCCGCGCCGGGGAACTCGTTCATTTGTCCATATCTCTCCTCGGGATCCCTGGGGATCGCCTCTCCTTCTGTTGCTTTCTCCTTGTGATGTATTTTTTGGAAGATTGCTGGGTGCTGTCTTGTCCCCCGAGATCTCTATCAGAGGGAAATCGGTGGGCCAATGCAGGACTTGGCATCGCTTTACAAAACAATCAGGAAGCAGAAAAGCTCCAGCGTGAAGCAAAGGCATCAGAAAGCTGTTGAGCCTCGAAGAACAACATGTCAAGAGCAGCAGTATTCTATCTTTTCCTTTCAGTAAATGAACTTTTTTTTCTTTCCTTTCTTTACGGGAAAGCAAGAGAATAATGTTTCTCAGAATTACTTTGTAAGAATTCAATACTCCAGAGAGTCAGGGTTGTACATGTCAGGGACAACTTGGACGTTTGCTCGGACATCTTCAATACCTGGCAATAATGTACGAATGGTGTCGTTACCTAGATAGCAGATGATGTGTTAAACAAAAGGGTATGGAGGCGTGTAAGGTTTTTAATCCAAGGCACTGTACATGATGTTCAACTTAAAATAACGTTTACTTAAACCAACCTTGTAAACCTGCCATTGGCTAGGTCAAAAAGGCCCCTCTGTAGTTAACAACATAGCAAGGTTTCGGTCAAACATGACCTTTGTTGGATAAAGCTGATCAAGCCGGTTGAAAAGAGGTGGAAAGCACACGTGTTTTAAAACACCCGGAAGATAGTGATAAGTCGCAGAAACCTTCCCGCTGGCTACTGAATACTTGTACCTGACCCGGGAGACTCACCAACACCGCAGTAATCCAGCAGCAGCCTGTTCTCCCCACAGCACACTGGAAGAGCAGGAACAGGCCTGTCCTTTCTAGTGAGGGCCATCTCAATCATGATGTCCCTGTGTTGTTTACACTCACTGCTGTACGTGTCACTGCTGACACAACTGGAGCAACAAAGTTTGATGAAAGAAAATTGTTTGATGGTTTACGTCGGATGCACATCTGATCATCGTTATAGTCATGTGGCTGGGAAGTATGGATTGTTGAGGCAATTCCCCAATCCACCTCTATCTCCCTTAAATGCAAGACATTGGAGGCCTATGCACACCATGTGATTTAATAAACACATAGATTAAGGGTGCTCTCTTGATGACGCATTGTTTACATCTGCTGCAGACAGCCCGTGGAGCCTTTTATGTGTCTTAACATTGAGTTTAAGATCTGAAAACAGAGAAGTTGCTGCCTCAAAGTGACTGACTCACCGAGACTGCAAAGCTGTTTTTACATTTTGCCATTTTGCTCTGAGCACTAGAGAAAAAAAGAAAACATCTAGAATGAAACAGCAGAGGTGCTTGTGAGAGGTCATCCTCTCATCCCTCCTTCAGTCACTTTCCATGTTCCTTTTGAAGTTAGCTCATTAGCCCATGTGCAGAGTACCAGCACTAAAAACCCTGACTTAAATGTTTTTACTAAACTCTTCCGAACCCTAACCACCCCCCCACCCCCTCCTTTCCACCCTCCCTCCTGCCAACCTTCTGCATCCATGTTTACAGGTGATGTAATCATATACATCCTGGTCGATCAACAACCATGTGCACCGAGCCAAACCATAGACAACAACTAGAACTAAAATAATAATATTATCGAGTTAGCATATGTTACAAAATGATTTGGAGGGTTGATCCTTAGATTATCTACAATTCTCAATATAAACATACAAAATTATGAATAAATGTAAACTTACTATCAACGCACTCTAATCCTAAGCAGTTGTGCGTTATGAGCAGAACTGTAGTTGACTTTGGACAAACATTCTTGGCAGAAGAAGCATCTATAACTATCTAGTCTGCATTGCACTCTGAGCATAAACTCCTTAGAAAGATTAGAAGGGGAAATCACGTCTGGGAAAGCAGTTGGAAAATATCCGTATTACTGTTGTTTAGTATGTATTTATATGGGACAGTCCATTAAGAGACTATTGTCCTCATCCCTGTGATAGAGAAATTACAATTCAGAACCTGGGATATTTCAAGTATTTCTCTCAAAACATTTCAGAAAAGGTAATGAAGGTTCAACCGTTCTGATAAATCCACTCCACTCCAGGGTACTTCATTATTCTCCCATGTCGAAAAGAAACAATTCAGCTTCAATTTAATATAATTTTCCTCTCACTGTAAGGAATTCTCTGAAATCTATCCAAGGATGTTACAGCAGTTAAGAAATTAATGGTACAAAAATGTACCCAGCACTTCGCCTGGGTAGCAACTATAGTGCCTCGGGTTTTGTTGTTAACCATATGGATGTCACAAGAGATTTCTTTTCTCTCTTCTTGTTAGCAATCTGGCACGACCCGAGGCTTGCACTGAAAGACAAAACATCTTGTGCAAGATACACTTTTCTAACTGTAATAGGTTTTAATGTAAAAATGAAAGTGTTCACTGATATGACTCATCTACTACACAGCTGAGGACTAGACTGACTAATGAGATTGCTTGGTGAAGCGCCTTAGCAACCTTGTTACATGTTAGTATAGCAACCAAATCCATATTTAGATTTGATAGTTCTGTCTTCTTTCTTGTACAAGTTGGGTGAAATTTGGGGCTAAGCTTTGGAAAATAGGGCAGTGTAGCTCATGACCCTTGGCCTAGGGGTGTGAATTAAGTGTTTCCATGTTGTAAAAGCACAAACTTTCTTTTCTCTCTATCCGTCCCCTTCTATCTCTCTTTTCTTTCCTGCTCTCTCCCTTTCTCTTTTCTCTCTTTGGCTCTCTCTCTTTCCCCTCTTTTGCTTTTGTTTAGCTCCCTCTTTCCTTTCTGTAATGTACATTACCTTTTTTAAATCATCGGTAGAGTAGATAATGTTTACATAAAATGTACATTGTTTATGGACAGTTGTCATTGTTTTATGAGTCTTCCATGGATGTATGTTTCATGCTATTTGTGAGCGCTTAACCCAAGACTATAATAATAAATGACATGACATGACATCAAATCATATATTAAGCTTTTTAAATATTGACTCATCATGCTACCCAAAAACTAAAAAAGTATCCATTTAATCCTGTAAGATTACCACTACACTTCAGTGCGCTTGGGATTGGATGATAAGTTTTCTCAAGAAAGGTTGAGGCTAATTTAGGCCCAACATGAGACCATAAACAATAGTCTATGGGCTTGTATCCACAGGTTACTCTGGCATCATGTCCTCAATTTAAACAGGAACGTTAATGGCTTTCAATAACTATTTCTGTAACAGCTTTGACATTTTAACTGACTCTAATCTTAACAATAACAATTGAAATAAGAGCGTGTGTTATATTTAAAAGGCTAATTACCTATTTGAAACAAACACCTGGCCCTACTGGTTTAGATTTCGGTTAATTGCAGCATCTGCCAACTTTGGATGTTATTGAACTCTACTTGGTTATTGCTGAAACTGTAAAGGAGTGACCTTCAAAAACAGCATTAGTTAGCCCAAGCGAGCAACCTACATCCATTTCTGAAGCTGAGTGGTATCATATAATTAGCCTGTGCAAACCACAGTTAGTCAATACACACGCAGTGTATTGTAACTATATAGGCCTGATGGAGATAATGAGAATTACCTGCATATAGGGTTAGGAATTACTTCAAATCCTGAGCAGTGGTCCATTATATCTCCTTGACGAAGGGGGTTTATGCATTATTAAACATGGCCCAAGGGTGTCCATCTCCTAGGTGTGTAAATTCATGTGGTATTTCCGTTAAGGTTGTGAAACAGTTAAATTGGAGACTTATGCATATTTATGTTGGCCTTGGTGCAACACCAGCCAGCTGTTCAAGTCATTCTGCTGAGATGTTCCAAATGCTTTCATGTTCTTTATTCTATATTTATCTTTCCACTAACAGGTTGAATTAAAGATACCTTCTTTAAAAACGAGGTATAGGCCTAATAGTATTCAGTGAACATCAGATAGAGTGTGTATATTTGACTTATAGAGTGTGTATATTTTACATGAAACTGTCCGCTACAAGGAAAATAAATATGATATTGCAAAAGTGAATTATCCTGAGCAATTCAAATTGCAACATTAATACGACTTGTTCTGAGTCAAAGAGGGGTATTTCCTTAGACAAACCGTTAACTACAACATCCATTTCGCTGGGAACCATCCACCTCCCAACCGTTGAGTTATTACCAGCATTTTTACACAGCTGACTATCACCACCAGGTACAGTTGTGTGCTCACTCTTAACTCTGTATTCAAATACAATACAATAAGATTATTGGGCCAGGCCACTAGCAGCCTGATTACAAAACCATTAAAAAGTATAAGGTTACACCACGGTTTCTGAAGTTCTCCTAACATTCCACTCCATTCTCAGAGTACCTCCTGTGAAAACAAAACGGTTTAATAAGATGTCCTCCAACCGAGAAGTCTAAGTAGGCTCAAGTGTAAGGCCTGTTGAAAAAACCAGACACGGGGGACTCTGACAAACGGCGCAGCAAAAAAGTAACTGGGGCATTTTAGAAGCGGTTGAAGCAGAAACAGATTTAAACCTTGGAAACCTGTGTGGACGGCGGATTGCAGTCGGGTATTAGTGAGGTTGGCAGTTGCTGCTACTGGAGTTTGCCGTCCTCCGTAGAGTCGGCGCACAAACTGCCGTTTGAGATCTCAAGCTATACTTCATAATGAGTTTTCCGTCACCAACACACAAGCACAAATTCAGCTCCAATCATTTTTGCATGAGGGCTGGTCAGTGCCGACTTGACACTGCCAAGGCCACGATGGGTTGTCCTCCACAGCTAACATCAGCTTATTTCGACCTACCAAAATAGCAAATATCCTGGCTTCTAACCTGAAGAGAGCTCTTGTTCTTCAGAGGTGGCAACATAATTCCCTTTAGCTCCCTCTTCAGTTGCTGGAGCTGGAGGAGGCCTCGTAATTAATAAAAAGTTAAGTTACAGGGCTTGGCCTGGGGGGGCCACAATAACTCATTTGGCCCGCGAATGCCCCCACATGACGCAGACACTGATCCTCCGGGTGTAACGATTTTACCAGTCAGTTTATTTCAAATATCACTGTATTAATAGTTAATCTTCTCCTCTACCCAAGTACATTCATATTGTTAGACAAGAGTCAATTCCAACCGACACTCAATGGAGCTCTGCAGTCTTGAACTCACTTCGAAAAAGTGATGTTTTATCATCACCGATAAGTACGGACATATAGCCTACAAGAGCATCTCTCTGGATAATTACTTGTATCCATGAAGCTTGAAAAATGACCATGAACAAGTATTTGAAGTACATTGACACTTTTTAACAAACAATCTCACAGTACAGTAATAGCTAAATGTGATACGGACAGCATTCTTCAATATTGTATTGTAAAACAAATGTACATGGCCAAGTGGTTGACCCAGTAAGGGATGTAGAGCAGCCTTATGGTGCAGGGTTAGAGTTCTGTGTAGGAAGACCGGAGGGCCAAGGGGCCTTTCTCAAACAAAGGAAGAAAAAACTGCCACTACCAATGGGTCGGAAGCTAAGGACCGTTCCCGCCCCCTCTCCCCCCAGATGAAGGCCTACATCTCAGGGGTGATACTGCAGTTACCTGGGGGCCAGGCCCTGGGCTTACAGGGGGCTAGGGGAAGCGCTGTTCCCCCTGGCCGTATCTCAGTGGTAGAAGTAAGTAAGCACAGCGACAGACATAAGCCTTGTGACCCAGTTCTTTAGTCAAAGCTCAGAGTATCACCGTAAGGGTGTCTGTCAGGCCTTTGTAATGTCTTGCTGAGGGAAGTCAACAACAAATACAGACAAAATAATATTATGAATGTTAACATGAAAACTAGGGGGTGAAAAAGACAATGTTACTGAATAGAAAGTGTAATTTGAATATTACAGACACAATTTTACATTATTACAGACACAACGTTAACAAAGGACAGCATGAGAAAATGATAGTGATTACAGACCTTAAAATAAGGGTTCATTTATATTTTCAAAATTATTATTCCTAGCAATGCTTTGCAATTCTGACCACAAAAAAGCACTGCACAAACCATTGTTTATCCAATCATCCCAAAATATGGGCTCAGCATGGAATAACACATCTGCAGAGCAAAATTAATACATGCAGTGTCTATCTGTAATTCAGACAAATTCTCTGCAGTTTGACATGTTCAGCAGCACACACTCAGACACACATTGGAATATCTGACTACATCCTTACTGAGGAGAGAGAAACCAGGGGGCTTTATATAACAGGCCCCTGTTCGTTGATGTGAGGATTTCTAACTCTCCGTGAATTACATCTGCTGTGGCCTTGTTGTTTCAGTAGCGGCCAAGGGCCAGTAGGGACCTTGGGGGGGTGGGGGATAGAAACAGAGAAAAAACAGAGAGACGGAGAAAGAGAGGGAGAGAGACACACAGACAGACAGAGGGACAGAGAGAGATGCCTCATCCAGGCCATCTCAACAGTCTGTCAGGTCATGCTACAGGCAATGGTACAGCAGCTACACTTAATGTGATCTGCTGCCCTGCCTTTCTGCTCCTGGAGAGACAAAGGGGGAGTGAAGGAGGGAGACAAAGTTGATTCATAGATATAGACACACACACTCATACACACACACTTATACACACACTCACTCAGGATGCAGGTCAACACTCACTGTACTGTAATGTGAGTGTGCGCAGGCACGACTGGGCTTTTCGAGAGAGGCCTTTGTGCGTACACAAAGACAAAATCCCAAACTTCTCTACAAGTGCAATCCCTAAACAAACCCTCTTCAGCGAAGTGAGCAGAGAACACAAGAAAATCAATAAGACAATTATCTTGATTCCCACTGTCATGTGGAGAGCAGAAGGGCTCTGGACTCAGACCACCGTCAAGGAAGAAGCCAGATCTTATGTTGAACTTAAACTTTATTTGAATGAAAAGGATGATTGTGTCCTGTCCACTCCTCACATCAAAGTACACAACTGTTCTGAGGAAGGAAAACAGAGAAAAATGTGAGGAGCCTAACCCTGTGTAGCGTCTCAAGATTTAAAATAATTGTTTGAACCTAAATAATTCATCCAGACAAAAGTTAGGGATAGTAGGCCTACAACTGTATGTGATGTGCAACTTATTATCATCCTTTCAGTTTACTGTGTAATGTATCTACATAGTTAAGCATATTGGATCCACATCATTAGGCATACACTGTATACTGTATACATCTCATTAAACACACCCTGCATATTGTATCTATATCATTACACTTACGATGTAGCAGTAACTGATTTCATGTAATCATCCCATGAACACAACAGAGAGGATTGCAACCTGGAGGGCTTTAGGACACATCACCTTACCGCCTCCTGGAGAACCTTCAAGACTGACAGAGAGTCAGTGAGGCAATCAGTCAGTCAAAGAGCGAGTCAGTGAGTCGGAGAGTCGGCAGTCAGTCTGCAATATATGTCTACTGAAAAACTACTTGTTCAAAGATTTAAACTTAATGTAAAAAAATATATATATTTATCATTTGAGATTTGAGCCAAAGCTTTTTAGAAAGACTATAAAACACACCAATAACTGGAATGTGTTAAAAAATGAAATCGGTGGTGTTAATCTTAACCGCGCCTGTGATGCTAAGTGGTGACAAAACAGAACAGACTTGGAACACTGGCATGTATTTTTGGGGTGTACTTTTAAGCGTTGCATTGATTATTAATTTTCTAAAATGCACCCACCTTCTATATCAACTTTCACTCATTTACGTGTAAAGCACCTGGATCTAAAGTGCTACCAAAGATATAATGTGTTCACTGATTCTCTGCTTAATGCATGATGGAACCTCTACCACTGTGTTCTTACTCAGTCAGGGAGCGCATCATTAAAGAAGCGGGGATCATATTGATCACCTTGCTGCACTGCAATATTAACACTCTCTTCTTCTTCTCTCTTCTCCTTCTCTCTCTCACTCTTGCACACACACACACACACACGTGTGCATTTACTCCACCTGCACTGGAGTGAAGGCTTCAGAGGATTGACACGAGGATGAACAGCTCAAAATTGTTAACTCCACTGCAGTTCAGATCAAACAGGAGCAATGCTGTTGTTGTGATTAGATGTGTGCGCGAACACACTGGAATACAGTGTATGCCGTCTTCTACACAAACACAGTTAAAACACTGGGACCATATATCACAATTACATAATTGTGTTTGTGCGTGTTTGCATGGTACAGCATTTGTGTTTCTAACGTGCGTGTGTGTGTGTGATCGTAGGTGTGTACACTATGAGACTTTATGAAACTGTTTACACTGTGATCAAGTGTGTTCATGGAAGTAATTGCATCGCTTTGACTCTGACAGAATTAAACCATAGCTTTAGAGAATGGTTCTATACTGTACCAACTTATGAATGCAACCTAATCCCATTACCAGTATACAGACCTTGCATCTCATCTCAGGTCGCTACAATGTCTTATGGGAAAGTAATGACTGGGAGATCAGGTTGTCTGGAAGACAACATAGTTCCCATTGATACCTCTCTCCACATCCTACAGTATGAGATTATTTGGAATATTAACCTTTTGTTTCATCAGACTTCCTACTGGGGAGTGATGATTGATAACAGGCAAGGAGGGGACAACCCAGAAAAATTAATCACTGCGGATAGAGGGCAGGGAGATAATTGGCTGCCAGGCCCTACACTCACACACACATGCACACACACATGCACACTTGGAGTTGACCGCTATCTTTGAGCAGGGAGATAAGGCAGAGAGCTGTATTCATTGATAACAACAATGTTGGCTGTCAACAGATGGGATCCCCCCCCCCCATCTAACCTCCATCCTGCTTCCCTCCTCCCCTCCTTCTCCCCATCTTCGCCTCTCCCTTCTATCCTTCTATCCTTCTCACCCTCATCCATCCTCCCCCTCTCCTCCCTCTCTCCCCTCCCCCTCTCCTCTTCCCCATCTTCGCCTTTCCCTTCTATTCTTCTCACCCTCATCCATCCTCCCCCTTTCCTCCTCCCCCCCCCCTCTCCTCCGCATCCTTTGTTCCCCGACCCTCCTCCCACTGTCGCCCTCCCTCCTACATCCCCTCCCTGTCCCCGCCTCCTCTCCCCTCCCCAGGCAGTGTCATCAGTGGAGTGAAGGAGAGGTTAAGTGGATTAAAAGAAAATCGGAGGGGTGCTTTTTGAAACACCTTTTTATGAAACCACTCACAGCACATTCATGAGTGTTGAAGTACTTTTTCCACTCTCTTACCTCGTTTTTTTCTTTCATCCGTCCTCTTCCCTCAGCCAGGTACTTGTGTATCTGTGGCAGCGGTCGTCAGTGAATGCAGTGATCGATAATCAACAAAGCCCCTCTGGAAGGACCTCGAAGGACAGGGCCGGAGACGATCGCAGGGACTGGACCCCCAACGCTCTTAACTTTGTTTCACTCACCTCTCTCTTCTGCCTCTCTCTCTATATTCTGCCTCTCTGTCCTGCCTCTCTGTCCTGCCTCTCTCTCCTGCCTCTCTCTCTCTCTCCTGCCTCTCCCTCTCTCTCTTCTGCCTCTCTCTCTCTGTCTCTCTGTCAGACACATTTAGGGACAATTGCTTCCTCACTCAGCACTTTTCCAGATAAAGGGAAGGTTCGTGTTCTGAGGTCATTCTGTGAGTCTGTCCTGATTAAAAAGCCTCACGTTGCGCCAAACACGTTGAGCTGTTGCCAGGGTAACCCATCCGACCTTGAGCATGCACCTACTTGTGTGTTTGAGGGGGTGAAAAGACACAGTCTCCTCTCACACTGCAAAGAGGCCAATCATAACTTCAAAGGAAAGGTCCAGCTGTCAAATCATATTTTCAATTAGACATAAGGCTGTTGATGCAAGTGAATGAGTGTTTTCACTGCATGGCTAACCGAACTTCAACAGACTGCCCGGTCAACGATGCATTTGTTGCATAAACTTTAATTTTGGATTTTCGCTTTTATTGAACTGATGCATTTTCCAAAGAGACATATAGGGCACATGGACAGTACAACATAAGAACAAAGATCAGAAGTGCAGAATTTAAAACAGTATTTCGATGTCAAGGAATCGTCTGTATGTACTAGACAGAGCGCATATGAACTAAATCTCAGCTATCAGACAAGAGTAAATATTTCAACCAATAACATCTCAACAACAATAGTGCATTGTGAAGTGCAACAAAATCAATGTAATATCTTAGGTGCCACAACAAAATTGTTGTGGGTGCAGTCTCTTGCCCGACAGTGGTGTAACAGAATCGCAAATACAACATGCAAAGAGACAAATTTGCAGGTATCACAAAAATTAATGTATGCATTATCTATACATTTTTACTTACACCAAATAACATCTTATCCTTTTGTATTTTGATCACTGACAAGAACATAAATACTGTATAGTAAGAGTTGAGCTCACTCAGTTGTCCCAGATCAATTAGCAGACATGTCAGAAACAGCAGAAAAAGGATTTTGCTCTAGGATTTCTATTCAGTGCACCAGTGTATCACAAATACCATACTACTGTCCTTATGAACATGATTATGGCAAGATATCTGGTCTGAGGCCTATCTTCGCCCTACCAAGACCCCATCCGCTCCAACTACACAAGTTTTCAAAAGAACAAGCCAAGAGAGTCTTCTTACTTTCAGTTGTTATTTTGTGTTTTTTTTTCTTTCTTTTTCTTCCTCCTCCCCTCTCCTTTATAATCTTCCACTCTCTGCCTGGGGTGAATAATACCGCCAGGATTAGGAGTCCGGAAGAAGCAGTGTGCAGTGCTCGCTCTGTGTGCTTGCCGCATGAAAATACATTCCATAAACCTGTGTACCGGATTAAATATCTTTCCGAACTGCATGGCACAGTAAGTGTGAACTGGAGACACAATGCATGTCCTGAACTTTTGCATTCTCTATTTTTACCGTTCATTTTGCACTGTTATTCAGGCAGGCAATGAAATGAGTCTTAGTTGAGTGTTCAGGCCCAGCATGACAAGCTTTTTGAGGGTGGACACCTACTAAGACCATAACTTTTTATTCCTCTAACCTCAGATGCCTAAGGCTGTCCTGTTTAGCCCTAGCTCAAACCTAACCGTCTCAAGCAAGGTATGATATTTGCATTGAAAAACATAATCAAAGAAGACATTGTATGAAGTTACTGTAGACATGAATATCAGTTTGTCTGATGGCAAAGCATCATAATACTGCAGCGTAATTATGTCACACTTTCCATCCTTTAGCATTACAAACCTTTAATTTGTGCCTGTGTGCTTTGTCTAGCGCCAGCAGACACCGTTCTGGACGATATTTGTGCTTACTGTGTTTTCTTGCGTTGAGGTGAACACCTTACGTGCCAGCATCTCCATGAATGGCACTCAAACACTTGAGAATTGTCTGTTCCTCATGATGAGAGACTGCTTGTGACTCTTCTGGGTACAATACAGCGTGTTGGACAGGCACTCATAACTTTAAGATGACAAACTGTATGTCAGAGAACACATCCAAACCCTCCCCTCGCAATATGTATTTCTGTAAGTTTAGTCTGGGAAGAAAGCACAGTCACAACTGCTCTTTTGTGGAAACAACACATGCGAACAGAAAAAATAATTTTCAAAGCAAATAAATGGGCGGAGTGTATTCTCTATTCCTTTTTCATTTTTTTTCTTTTTTTTTTTTTCCCCCATGTGGTAATAAAAACTGGAGTACTCTATCTCTCCCTCTCTTTCTCCCCAGCCCTCCTCCTAGGCCTCTAAAGAGAGTGCTTTGTGGAGCTGGGGCTGTGTATAGTCCTATTGTTCGCCAGGCTTTAGATAAGGCTTCCTGCTCTTCCTCAAACAAACCCAGGATTCCTCAGTGCTTTGCTACTGGCTTCTCTGGAGGCCCGCCTGGTGTTCTGCTGTGATTTGAGCGTTCAGAGCCGTAACTCACCAACACACCACACACACACACGTAGTACACACACACCATCTCCCAAGACCCCCTGCTGAGGTTAAATGTTGTCAAGGCGAGGCAAAGTGGAAGGACAGCATCGGCGTGTTTTGAGTCGTCACACAGAAAACCCAAACACCTACACACACACAAACAGACATGCACACACACACACATGCATGAGAATATAGCCCATTGTTTTGGCCTGACTCGTTTGCTAACAATTTGTATCCTAAGAGGCGTGCTTGGTCAATGGAGCTTCATTTGCAGACAGTTTAACCAGCCAAGTGCTTGAAGGAGGGTGCTGATTGCTAGGGCTGGCTTGATTGTCATTCCCACCACACCTTCTCTCCATGTGAGACTGTGTGTGGGTGTACGTGTCTTTTAATTGATGGGGAGTTTTCCTCCTGATTTCTCTGGGGTAAACAATTCAACAGCTGTACATCCATTTAGAGACAAGACATTTCTTCCTCTGCCATCATTGTCCAGCCATTACCATTCTAACATCAGGGAGTAGAATGCAGCAGCATCCTGACAGAGGGAATAAGGCTGTTTTGTTTTTGCCAACTGATCCCCCTCCACGTTCTGGATTCCAGAGTCTGTGGAATATTTAGATATTGAGTGGATTTTTGTTTGAGTGAATTGCTTGAGGTGATTTGAAAACAAATTGTTGTGTCGAGAACTGGTGTTCTTAGCTGTGTCAGAGTAGGAAAAAACGGATATTCGATTACACGCAGTGTCTTTTCTCAAGAGTTAATATCACAATGTATGGTTCAGTGGGAGTGTGGCTTCATTGAGGCAATCCACATTCTTCCCAGGTGACCCTCCTTCTCTACAGCCGCCAAACAAATACATTACTCTTTATCACCAACCGTCTACAGAAATGCATTAAAAACACCTCTGATTATGAGCAGTGTACATCTGGCGCTGTATTAATCATCAAAGCAGATGGACCGCCATGTATCGATGTGTGTGAGATAAACTAACAGTCATTTCCCAGAGCTGCGTTTGGGCCCTGCTCCCTCGGAGGCCCGTCGTCCTCGTCCGTATTGGCCACGGCCTCGCTGGATCTCCAAGATGAATAATCAAACCCAACGACCGAGCCAGCCACCTTGATCAATAGCTATTTGGAAACCTCAGCTCCATTTATACAAGGTCTAATAAAGCAGCGGGCGGGGGGGGGCCCACATAAGCCCCCCTCCTCGCCACCCCGCTATTGTTCCAAGTGGTGTATCTGAACATGGCCCTAACGATGGTGAGGATCGACCCGTGTGAAGTTCATCAGGAGGTAAGTTTTGTTCTGTCCATTAATAGAGTCAGGAGACCAGCCCACTTATCGGCGTTGGACTGTGAAGACGGCAGCAGATCTATGGGGAAGATCTGAGAGGACTGTTTGCAGGGAGCTCTGGAACTCTGGAGATACTAATCACGGCTAGCGCACACAGATTCTTTGTGAATTGAAAGTCCCTTGTGCCATTGTGTGTGTTCTAGTCTGTGCGTGGGTGGGTTGTAGTGTGTGTGTGTGTATGGGGGGGGATTTCTGTGTGTGCATTCCAGTATCAGTGTGTGTTGGTGTGCGTGCATGTCTTCTAAGTTCCGCGCACGTTTTATCAGACAGACCGCTTGATTGGTTCATTTCCTGCGACAGTATCAATCTCACTAGACATGAAGCAGGGCCTAAAGATGGAAAACTGTACCTTCATACTAGTTTCATATGAGTTTCATCATCATCCTTCTGCCAAAGAGCAGCGTCATGTGTTGCTCAACCATATTCACAGGAAACCACCCACCCAGGGTGTTGAGTCCACCTGTCCTCACCCTCCTCCCAAGTGTCATAGGCTCTCGTTGATACTGATTGGATCAAATTGGCTCCCCACGCTCGACCATGGCACTCCATCAACCTCAGCACTGGCTTCTCGACTGCCTCAGAGCCCACGCCCTGACACAGAAACATAATGTCGTGAAACCACACAGAAGCCGTATAGGAAACACTCTTTTTTTGGGTCTGGTTGTTTTCCTACGTACGGTTGTCAGCTTAAGATTGTCATGCGCAAATAGGCAACTTGCAATGTATTTGTAAAACGTAGAAAAACTGCCCCCAAAAGGTTCTATTGTGTTATTTCTTCACTTCCAACCTTGCTCTTTCTTTCCGGGCCCACACCACTTTAAACCCAACAACATTTAATGCACTTGGATAGTTATTTGTTTTCTCTTACGCTCAGTCAATTTCCCCCTTGGATGCCCAGCACCATATTACTCATAGGCCCAGCAGCATACAAAGATGGAGTGCTGTATAATAAATGAACGAGAGTCTGTCTGTCTCAAGGCATTCTCGACAGAACTCTGCCTTTCTCTTGGTGGATTCATTCCGGTTTCAATTCCTGTTCCACCCGAAGTGAAACATGAACTGTTCCCAGAACACAGATTTTAATAGAATGTGTGCACACACACGCACACAGTGTCGTTATTAAAATGTTTGGAGGTGGATCAATGCGCTCCCTAGGTGGAGCTGTTGAGTCTAAATGGGTCTACTGATCAGCTCACTCACCCTGACAAGCGGTCACCACATAGCCCAAGTTGTTTATGATATGAACCATGCAATAAACAATCATATACAGGCCTCTATATTCATACATCTTGTCATTTAATCACACAAGGCATCATTCAGAGTTCCTAAATGTGTAGTAAAGTGGGTTCTCTGGGTTGCTTATTTGATCATGGAGCTGTTTCAGAATGTTCTGACTTCGCCAGAGTCCAGTGGAGATGGAGTGAGGGAGAACTGTTCTAGTCTGTTACCAACCTTGTGATAGCAACAGTGACCAAATGCTAATGTGTGCTAGCTAAACTAAGCTGTAATGAACACTAACCTAACTAAGCTGTAATTCATGCTAAGCAAACGATAGGATTGACAGCACAATGAACACAACTATGACCAAGCTTGTTTTCTGTCTGAACTTCTACACATATAGACCGTCAGTTTATGCATGACTGGTGCGCTAGCTCTGCTGCCAAAGCAGCCGACCCCTAAGCCTCATTATATTTCATGTTCTGTTTTCTCTCCTTCAGCACTCATATTGGGCTGTAGTTAGTACCAGGAGATTCACCTAACACTGGCAGGTCAAAGAGTAATGCCACGGTTGGGTGTTCCAAGCTTGAAACGAGGAAAGTGCAACACTTTTTATTTGGCTACTGCTTCATTTGGAGAAGCCTTGACCAAACTGTACAGGCCTACTGCTGTAATTAAAATGAACAAAGCAAGTCACTTTATGAAATGGCAACATACCCTTTACCTCACTGAAGTCTTGATATCATCACGCAGGAACACAATCAGAAATAACGTCCACGGTTACATAAACACAAGGCGATATTAAGATGAAGTTCATTCAGAGTGTAAAATATGTCATCACCAGGAGGCAACCACAAGGGAACTGACAGAAAACATTCACAACCAACTTCTGTTATCACCGTGGACGCCATCCAATAAGTGTTCTTAGCCTCCAGTCCCCGGGGGATTTAGATGAAATCTGGTGTTTTTACTCCTTCGATTTCTTAATAGGTCTCATGGGGGCCCCTTCCCTCAAACATGTAGCTTCAGTGGAAACTGAAAATCACGGACGTCTTGGAAGTGTAGAGGAGGACGGAGAGGACACGAGATCTGCTCCTGAAGCAACCGGTGACTTCACTACTCGAAGCAACCACAGCCCTCACGTTCATCTGGAGTAGCCTGCTAAAGACTTAGATCACCATGACAACAGAGTACAAGGATCCAGTGCCACCCTCAACGATCTTTTGACCACAACCTCCTAGTATTGTTAAAAAGCCAGCTCGAAACTCCGATTTGTTGTGGACTAAAAGCCTTTTGGAAAGTGGATGGAAGTCAGAGGGGCTTTTAGGTTTGCTGGTGTTTCAGATGATCACAGAAACACTGAGGGGGGAATGACAGGCTGCGAGAGGATGAAACACACCAGCAGTTTGTTTTGTATCCTTGGGGTGGTGAGCAAACGTCTCATTGCACCGAAGATCGTCGTGGTGTGTTGTGGGTGTGTGGACCACAGTAACCTGCTAAGAGGTGTAGATAGCTCACCTTAACCTGATACCAGTCCACCATCAGGAAAAAAAACATCACCATGGTACAACAACCTTGTACCATTGCACCAATGTTCATGCAACCCAAACACTGTCTTCCAAAAGACATTGTTCCCCATAAGACTTGAGTTTGCCCCAGTTACATCATGCAGGGAATGATCGTGACTTACCGTGATACTGGTTTGTGAAACAGGTGTCATTGTGCAGCTTCTTCGCTGGCTCCCATTTGTGGTTCAGACTCGTTCCACTCACATGCAGCGATCACGTTTCATAAGCAGCCGTTTAGTCTGTCACACCAAACGGTGAAGGAATTGTAGGTTCTTTGGAAGTAGGTACAAAATAAGGTATGAGAAAACAAAAAACCATTCCTTTTCAATTATACTAAACTAAAATGAATCTGTTTTTAACTGATTATAGTTAACTTCAACTCCAAACCCATCTAGGATTGTATTAATTTTAAGAAAGGGAAGAGCAAGAAATAATGGCCATTCATCATCAAAGATTGTCTAACCTCAATGGATGCATGTGGGGTTCTTATCACGACCAAAGAGTCTGGCTGTGTTTCTCATTTTGAAAACCACCTGTCACAGTTATTATGTATGATTCAAACCCTCATCCTAATCAACGATAACAGGAGGAGAGTAATTGAACTTTTCTTTCTTTTTGTGACATTTTTATCGAGGAGCCTTCCTCCCGCTGTGACGTGATTGCGGCATTGTAGAGCATTCTTAATCCCTGAACACAGCTGCCTCCGGAACCACCCTCCTGACGCCAATCAGTAGCACATTGCGGGGTAATATCTTTGTTTATGGTCAAAAGGTCCGTTATTCTCATGGATGACCATTTTCCGGAGAAAAGGGAACATTCTTATCAGATTATCTGACCGTTCGACGTTCGGTCAAATGAAAGCGGAGCAATATCCGACGTCATTCCTTCGCACTGAATGGGGAGGACGTGGCGATGGGCAAGTCCACCCTGACTTGTCTCCTCACCTGGCAGAGAGAACCAGGGGACGGAGGAACACCTGGCACGGGTGCGTGAGGCCTGGATCGTAACCCGGGGCTCCTCTGACGGTTCCCGGAAGGCCGGGGCTGTATTGTCATGGTCACGCTACAAGGTGAGGTACCTTCAATAGGCCGAGGCATCCAGCTGGGACTGGCAGCCTTTTCTCTTTCAACCTCCTCCCAATGACAGATGGAAGCAAGAAAGAAAAAAATAATAAGTGAAAACAAAAGACAAAGAAAAGAGCTGCTTTGATACGAGTCCAGAGCTGTGGGAGACACGGGGGACTTGAGGGAAGGCAGGGTGGAGAGGAGGAGAAGAAGAGGCGAGGCCGGTATTCCGGTATCCGTTTTTTCATTCATTGTTCTGGAACATTTACACCCAAGTGAAAGTGGGCAATACAAACCAGGTTATAATGGGAGCCTGTCGACCCATTGTTTGTTTTGTTTTAGGGAACACAAGAGACATACACGCGGAATTTAAATGAAACACACACACACACAATCTCTGCTCACCGCAAGGCCTTCTTCCCCCTGTCACTCAGACAGCTCAGTGAAAGCGCTCGCTCACACATACATCCTTGCAGCACATGTCCTTCAGTATGGATGAAAAGGCATGTATGTTTCCACATGTACTCATGCATGTACATGTGTACAGCATGTATGTGTGTATAAACATACACAGACACATATTTACACACACACTTGTAAATACTGAATACACATACGTAGGTAAACACATTCATACATACATACATACATACACTGTGTCAATACACACTCACTAACCCACACACACACTTCTGTGAGCTGGTGATAACTGCTTAGCTGCTTGAAGTCTTATCCAAGTGCCAAAGTAGGAAAAAAAAGGAGGGGAAGGAGGGAGATGGGGGGGGGGGGTGCGAGGAGAACTAGACCCAGACAGGTGCCAGGTAAAGGGGGGGGGGGGTACATAGCAGGGAGAAGGTGGCGAACGAGAGATAATGAAAAACCAGGAAGAAAAAAGACATGGAGGAACAGGAGGCTGCTGGCAAGATGGTAACCCTAGCCAAAGAAACACAGAGTAAGAGAGAGATATTGATAAATAGACAAATAGACAGGCAGACAAACGGATGCAGAGAGAGAGAGAGAGAGGGTCAGAACCCTGGTGGAGATAGAGGAGATAGTAAGCGAGAGCAAGCGAGTGTGTGACATAGGCAGGGAGTCCCACTAAGATCCTCCACCCTGGATCCAGTCTCCAGGACTCCTGGCTGTCACTAACACCTCCCGTGGGCCTGCCCTGAGCCATTCCGTCATCACATGGGTCCATCACCAACCCTCTGGTGAATCACACATGACAGGGGTGAGGAGAGCAGCGTTCTCCTCCTAATTTCATTTAATTTGCCTTAACTGTTCCCTCATCCCTCATCCACGTTCATCTGGAAGGAGCTGCGACGAAGAGGAGAGAGGGGTCTAGGTGGAGAGGGAGGAGGAAGGAGAGGGAGGAGGAGAGACAGGGAGAGGGAGGAGGAGAGAAAGAGAGAGAAAAGGAAAAGAAGAGGGAGGCGAGAGAGAGGCAGAGTGAGGGAAAAGGACAGGGAGAGAAAGAGAGAGGAGATGGAACCGGAGAAGGAGAGGGATGAGAGAAAGTGGAGAAGGAGTGAGAAGGAGAGGAAGGCAGAGGAGGAGGGAGGAGAGAGAAGGATCTGTGGTCAGCAATCCACCAGCACCACCGTGTGGTAGCAAAGCCAAAGCCAGTTCAAACGACAGTGCAAGTCACTGTCTCATGCCTGTTTATCAACACACACACGCATGCACTCTGCACACAAATACATTGCACTCAAACATGCAGAGCAGGTACATTAAAGCAGACATACACAACACACAAATACACACACACATTGAATAATTCCTAGTCCTCACAGAACAACAGGGATGTCATTGTAATAAATGTCATGTCTTGTTTGACGGAAAGTAAGGGCACCCAATATCCTCCGATGAGCTCCACAAAGCAGAGTGAAGCTCCTCTGTGTTTCAAGGACAGAACGAGGTGCATCCTTACTCTCTTAGTAGGCTGATACACCATCCCTTCTCTCTCTCCCTTCTCTCTCTCTCCCTTCTCTCTCCCTCCCTTCTCTCTCCCTCCCTCTCTCGTTATCTATCCGTCCCCCCTTCATCTCTCATTCTGTCCACTCATCTCTCTCTTTCCCATCCCTCTCTCTCTCCTCTCTACCTGTATTTCCTTGTGATCTCTCTCTTTTTTTCTGTCTCCCTCCCTCCCTTTCTCTCTCCGAGGGCCAGCTCTGGACTGGGCCTTATCTGGGTCACTATGGTGTTCTACAGCATCCCCATCCGTCCATGTCAACAGCTGACCTGTTTTTTCCCCCTCCACCCCCTCCTCCCCCTCTTCCTCTTCCTCCTCCACCTCTGCTTCTCCATCTCTGACAGTCCCACTGTTTGATCACAAAGCAACTCGTTTTTTAGGCTGTCCAACATAAAAATAAAACACCTAATTAAGGCATGTTTTGTACTTTTCTTTTGGTGTTTGTTGTTTGTTTGTTTTGTGGGGTGTTGAGGCATCTCTTCCTGCACTGATTGTCAGACAACCAAGGCTTCAACACAAGATCTCTTTGATACAGAGGAAATGTATTCACTTCACTAGATATTGCTTTCCGTGACTAGATAAGGACAGAGAGATGGGAAGTACAGAACAGAAAGGAGGTTTACATACTTACATGGAGTTTAGAGGGTGGAAAGGTTGAAAGATCTAAGTCGAGTTAGAGGTAAAAATACCTACAGAAGGTTGGGTAAAGGCGAGAGCAGAGGCCTAAGTAGGGTATAGAAGGAGGAGATATTTAAAGACTTGCAGTGGGTATGAAATAGGGTTTCCTCGTTTAAAGATACGAGGGGTGGACAGGTATGAAAACCCAGGTAGAGGTTTGAAGACCTGAGATCTCTCCAACACCCCAGTCAGTCAACACAGACAGGATTCCCCCTGTACGGACTACATCTGAGCCCTGTGGCTATGTTCAGAGGTCAGGTTGAAAGCTCCGCGGTGCAGCAGGGACCTGCAGGAGGAGAGGGGTACTGCAGGGAAGCCCGCAGCATCAAGGAGAAGATTAAGGGGCCTTGCCGAGACAAAGGTGTGCCTCTGAGCTGGACCTCACGAAGGGAAGTAGGGAAGTGTGTGTGACACTCAGAGCTCCAGAGGGTCACACACACAAACACACACACATACACACAAGATGTAGAAGAACACTTGGTGTGTGTGCTTGCAGCTAGACACTCATTCCTCAAGTCTTTCTATCTTTCACTTGATTCTTTATCTCTCTATATACATGTACATAATATATAAATAGTATACATGCAAAAATGCTTTCTTTCTCCCTCTCTCCCCCACACAAACACGTACACAGACACACAGTCCTTGCAATGCCTCCAGGGAAACTTGGGTTTTAGGATGAATCTATGGGAACAACTCAATTACATTTCCTTATGTAAATACCCAAGTCACATGGCCGTCTCCTCTGTCTGTTAGATCACAGCCCTGTGGGTCCCGCACTACAGAAGTGAGCATAGGGCAAATTAACATTTGCTCTCCCTGTCTGCAAATGGCAGCTCGTGCTTGCCATAGAAATGAAACAGACAAATCAACGTGGAGTGGAGAGTGGAAGGGAAGAGTATGAGGGAAAATATTTGAAAGGGTGCAATTAATAATTTGTCAGGAGCGGGGGTAACATTTGCTTTCTGGGGGATGGTGCATCAAAGACGCCTTGATTTCCTCAGGAATTCTTGAAATCCTTAAGGCACTGTGCTGTCTCACTGTGAAATGTACACTCTTCATTTCATATAAAGTAGTGCTGTCAGTTTAACGCGTTATTAACGGCGTTAACGCAAACCCAAATTAACGGCGTCAATTTTTTTATCGCGCGATTAACGCTCTTTTTGGCCTAGCAAACTTTTTTTTTTCACATGCTGTTGCAACAACTATCGAAGTTAGAAAAACTACAACACCACACCGGATCTAGCTAGACCGGACACAAAACAACAGGCACGCCACACACTTGTTTGGCTTGCGATCCGGCTAAAGCGTAGTAGCAGAGCCCGTTTACGGATATGAGACATTCTCTGGTAGTAGGTTAACTTTACGTTTTGAGTGGATGGCGAGCGCGAGACGCCGAAATGGATGCCAATAAGATTCTGAATGGAAAGTTTACTTTTAAAAAGTTGCCAAATGGTTCCATTGACAAGACCAAAGTGATCTGTGTGTTTTGTCGTTGTAAAATGAGCTATCATTGCAGCACGTCCAGTCTGAAATACCACTTGATGGCCAAGCACACAGATGATGCAAATTCTCCGCCCCCTCGTCAAAGCCAGGCGATTGCAATGTTGTTTTCAATAACAAAAAATATTTGCACGAAGCAATCCGAACCACTTTTCCATGTTGATAAGAGCATTAAAATTTGAAAAAAGAATGGGACAAAAAGAAATCAAGGGACATTTAGAATAGATAGAAATAGAAATGTGCGATTAATTGTGATTAATCGCGAGTTAACTATGACATTAATGCGATTAATAGCGATTAAATATTTTAATCGTTTGACAGCACTAATATAAAGTAATGCTGTTTCTTTATTCTTTGGTTCGGAAGCATTAAATATGATCAGATTGAGAGAAAATTGAGAGAGAAAAGTTACATTGTAACTCCAGCTTTTACGAAGCGATCCTTGACACTTAAACCTTGGCCCTCTAACCCTAATTACTCGTTGGTAAAAAAAAACACGATACAGCACGCACACAGCATTAGGCCTATATGATATTGTGCTGGTACACATTAAGCCTAAAAATTGACCGGCCATTCTGCACAACACTATAGCATAGTCTACCAACATGGCCTACCTTTGATGATCTTGACTTGAAAACGAAGTCCATTCTCGTGTCCTTTCAGATGAATTGGTTGATGGCTTGGTCCTGCAACCGATCCTTGCTTTACATTTTTTTATGTGCGTGTGTGTGTGTGGACACCTTCGTAATACTGTTGATTATATGCTGGCCCATGTGTACGAGCTAGCAGGGAAGACCATATCACCTTAGCTAGGGCTACAAAACAGTGGCAGCGGCGGCCGGAATCAAATCAGTTGGCACGGCGGCCAAAACGTTTATAAAAAGGGCCTACCTTTGATGATCTTGACTTGAAAACGAAGTCCATTCTCCTGTCCTTTCAGATGAATTGGTTGATGGCTTGGTCCTGCAACCGATCCTTGCTTTACATTTTTTTTTGTGTGTGTGTGTGTGTGTGTGTGTGTGTGTGTGGAAACCTTCATAAATACAATTGATTACATGCTGGCCCATGTGTACGAGCTAGCAGGGAAGACCAGATCACCTTAGCAAGGACTACAAAAGTGGCAGCGGCGGCCGGAATCAAATCAGTTGGCACGGCGGCCAAAACATTCAGATAACATGGCCTACCTTTGATGATCTTGACTTGAAAACAAAGTCCATTCTCCTGTCCTTTCAGATTAATTGGTTGATGGCTTGGTCCTGCAACCGATCCTTGCTTTACATTTTTTATGTGTGTGTGTGTGTGTGGACACCTTCGTAAATACTGTTGATTATATGCTGGCCCATGTGTACGAGCTAGCAGGGAAGACCATATCACCTTAGCTAGGGCTACAAAAGTGGCAGCGGCGGCCGGAATCAAATCAGTTGGCACGGCGGCCAAAACGTTTATAAAAAGGGCCTACCTTTGATGATCTTGACTTGAAAACGAAGTCCATTCTCCTGTCCTTTCAGATGAATTGGTTGATGGCTTGGTCCTGCAACCGATCCTTGCTTTACATTTTTTTTTGTGTGTGTGCGTGTGCGTGGAAACCTTCATAAATGTATTGATTACATGCCGGCCCATGTGTACGAGCTAGCAGGGAAGACCATATCACCTTAGCTAGGGCTACAAAACAGTGGCAGCGGCGGCCGGAATCAAATCAGTTGGCACGGCGGCCAAAACATTCAGATAACATGGCCTACCTTTGATGATCTTGACTTGAAAACGAAGTCCATTCTCCTGTCCTTTCGGATGAATTGGTTGATGGCTTGGTCCTGCAACCGATCCTTGCTTTACATTTTTTGTGTGTGTGTGTGTGTGTGTGTGGAAACCTTCATAAATACAATTGATTACATGCTGGCCCATGTGTACGAGCTAGCAGGGAAGACCATATCACCTTAGCTAGGACTACAAAAGTGGCAGCGGCGGCCGGAATCAAATCAGTTGGCACGGCGGCCAAAACATTTATAAAAAGTGCCTACCTTTGATGATCTTGACTTGAAAACGAAGTCCATTCTCCTGTCCTTTCAGATTAATTGGTTGATGGCTTGGTCCTGCAACCGATCCTTGCTTTACATTTTTTATGTGTGTGTGTGTGTGTGTGTGTGGACACCTTCGTAAATACTGTTGATTATATGCTGGCCCATGTGTACGAGCTAGCAGGGAAGACCATATCACCTTAGCTAGGGCTACAAAAGTGGCAGCGGCGGCCGGAATCAAATCAGTTGGCACGGCGGCCAAAACGTTTATAAAAAGGGCCTACCTTTGATGATCTTGACTTGAAAACGAAGTCCATTCTCCTGTCCTTTCAGATGAATTGGTTGATGGCTTGGTCCTGCAACCGATCCTTGCTTTACATTTTGTGTGTGTGTGTGTGTGGAAACCTTCATAAATACAATTGATTACATGCTGGCCCATGTGTACGAGCTAGCAGGGAAGACCATATCACCTTAGCTAGGACTACAAAAGTGGCAGCGGCGGCCGGAATCAAATCAGTTGGCACGGCGGCCAAAACATTCAGATAACATGGCCTACCTTTGATGATCTTGACTTGAAAACAAAGTCCATTCTCCTGTCCTTTCAGATTCATTGGTTGATGGCTTGGTCCTGCAACCGATCCTTGCTTTACATTTTTTATGTGTGTGTGTGTGTGTGTGGACACCTTCGTAAATACTGTTGATTATATGCTGGCCCATGTGTACGAGCTAGCAGGGAAGACCATATCACCTTAGCTAGGACTACAAAAGTGGCAGCGGCGGCCGGAATCAAATCAGTTGGCACGGCGGCCAAAACGTTTATAAAAAGGGCCTACCTTTGATGATCTTGACTTGAAAACGAAGTCCATTCTCCTGTCCTTTCAGATGAATTGGTTGATGGCTTGGTCCTGCAACCGATCCTTGCTTTACATTTTTTGTGTGTGTGTGTGTGTGTGTGTGTGGAAACCTTCATAAATACAATTGATTACATGCTGGCCCATGTGTACGAGCTAGCAGGGAAGACCATATCACCTTAGCTAGGACTACAAAAGTGGCAGCGGCGGCCGGAATCAAATCAGTTGGCACGGCGGCCAAAACATTTATAAAAAGTGCCTACCTTTGATGATCTTGACTTGAAAACGAAGTCCATTCTCCTGTCCTTTCGGATGAATTGGTTGATGGCTTGGTCCTGCAACCGATCCTTGCTTTACATTTTTTGTGTGTGTGTGTGTGTGTGTGTGTGTGTGTGGAAACCTTCATAAATACAATTGATTACATGCTGGCCCATGTGTACGAGCTAGCAGGGAAGACCATATCACCTTAGCTAGGACTACAAAAGTGGCAGCGGCGGCCGGAATCAAATCAGTTGGCACGGCGGCCAAAACATTCAGATAACATGGCCTACCTTTGATGATCTTGACTTGAAAACAAAGTCCATTCTCCTGTCCTTTCAGATTCATTGGTTGATGGCTTGGTCCTGCAACCGATCCTTGCTTTACATTTTTTATGTGTGTGTGTGTGTGTGTGGACACCTTCGTAAATACTGTTGATTATATGCTGGCCCATGTGTACGAGCTAGCAGGGAAGACCATATCACCTTAGCTAGGACTACAAAAGTGGCAGCGGCGGCCGGAATCAAATCAGTTGGCACGGCGGCCAAAACGTTTATAAAAAGGGCCTACCTTTGATGATCTTGACTTGAAAACGAAGTCCATTCTCCTGTCCTTTCAGATGAATTGGTTGATGGCTTGGTCCTGCAACCGATCCTTGCTTTACATTTTTTGTGTGTTTGTGTGTGTGTGTGGAAACCTTATAAATACAATTGATTACATGCTGGCCCATGTGTACGAGCTAGCAGGGAAGACCAGATCACCTTAGCTAGGACTACAAAAGTGGCAGCGGCGGCCGGAATCAAATCAGTTGGCACGGCGGCCAAAACATTCAGATAACATGGCCTACCTTTGATGATCTTGACTTGAAAACAAAGTCCATTCTCCTGTCCTTTCAGATTAATTGGTTGATGGCTTGGTCCTGCAACCGATCCTTGCTTTACATTTTTTATGTGTGTGTGTGTGTGTGTGGACACCTTCGTAAATACTGTTGATTATATGCTGGCCCATGTGTACGAGCTAGCAGGGAAGACCATATCACCTTAGCTAGGACTACAAAAGTGGCAGCGGCGGCCGGAATCAAATCAGTTGGCACGGCGGCCAAAACATTCAGATAACATGGCCTACCTTTGATGATCTTGACTTGAAAACAAAGTCCATTCTCCTGTCCTTTCAGATTAATTGGTTGATGGCTTGGTCCTGCAACCGATCCTTGCTTTACATTTTTTATGTGTGTGTGTGTGTGTGTGGACACCTTCGTAAATACTGTTGATTATATGCTGGCCCATGTGTACGAGCTAGCAGGGAAGACCATATCACCTTAGCTAGGACTACAAAAGTGGCAGCGGCGGCCGGAATCAAATCAGTTGGCACGGCGGCCAAAACGTTTATAAAAAGGGCCTACCTTTGATGATCTTGACTTGAAAACGAAGTCCATTCTCCTGTCCTTTCAGATGAATTGGTTGATGGCTTGGTCCTGCAACCGATCCTTGCTTTACATTTTTTGTGTGTGTGTGTGTGTGTGTGTGTGGAAACCTTCATAAATACAATTGATTACATGCTGGCCCATGTGTACGAGCTAGCAGGGAAGACCATATCACCTTAGCTAGGACTACAAAAGTGGCAGCGGCGGCCGGAATCAAATCAGTTGGCACGGCGGCCAAAACATTTATAAAAAGTGCCTACCTTTGATGATCTTGACTTGAAAACGAAGTCCATTCTCCTGTCCTTTCGGATGAATTGGTTGATGGCTTGGTCCTGCAACCGATCCTTGCTTTACATTTTTTGTGTGTGTGTGTGTGTGTGTGTGTGTGTGTGTGTGTGTGTGTGTGTGTGGAAACCTTCATAAATACAATTGATTACATGCTGGCCCATGTGTACGAGCTAGCAGGGAAGACCATATCACCTTAGCTAGGACTACAAAAGTGGCAGCGGCGGCCGGAATCAAATCAGTTGGCACGGCGGCCAAAACATTCAGATAACATGGCCTACCTTTGATGATCTTGACTTGAAAACAAAGTCCATTCTCCTGTCCTTTCAGATTAATTGGTTGATGGCTTGGTCCTGCAACCGATCCTTGCTTTACATTTTTTATGTGTGTGTGTGTGTGGACACCTTCGTAAATACTGTTGATTATATGCTGGCCCATGTGTACGAGCTAGCAGGGAAGACCATATCACCTTAGCTAGGACTACAAAAGTGGCAGCGGCGGCCGGAATCAAATCAGTTGGCACGGCGGCCAAAACGTTTATAAAAAGGGCCTACCTTTGATGATCTTGACTTGAAAACGAAGTCCATTCTCCTGTCCTTTCAGATGAATTGGTTGATGGCTTGGTCCTGCAACCGATCCTTGCTTTACATTTTGTGTGTGTGTGTGTGTGGACACCTTCGTAAATACTGTTGATTATATGCTGGCCCATGTGTACGAGCTAGCAGGGAAGACCATATCACCTTAGCTAGGACTACAAAAGTGGCAGCGGCGGCCGGAATCAAATCAGTTGGCACGGCGGCCAAAACATTTATAAAAAGTGCCTACCTTTGATGATCTTGACTTGAAAACGAAGTCCATTCTCCTGTCCTTTCGGATGAATTGGTTGATGGCTTGGTCCTGCAACCGATCCTTGCTTTACATTTTTTGTGTGTGTGTGTGTGTGTGTGTGGGAAGCTTCATAAATACAATTGATTACATGCTGGCCCATGTGTACGAGCTAGCAGGGAAGACCATATCACCTTAGCTAGGACTACAAAAGTGGCAGCGGCGGCCGGAATCAAATCAGTTGGCACGGCGGCCAAAACATTCAGATAACATGGCCTACCTTTGATGATCTTGACTTGAAAACAAAGTCCATTCTCCTGTCCTTTCAGATTAATTGGTTGATGGCTTGGTCCTGCAACCGATCCTTGCTTTACATTTTTTATGTGTGTGTGTGTGTGTGTGTGTGGACACCTTCGTAAATACTGTTGATTATATGCTGGCCCATGTGTACGAGCTAGCAGGGAAGACCATATCACCTTAGCTAGGACTACAAAAGTGGCAGCGGCGGCCGGAATCAAATCAGTTGGCACGGCGGCCAAAACATTTATAAAAAGTGCCTACCTTTGATGATCTTGACTTGAAAACGAAGTCCATTCTCCTGTCCTTTCGGATGAATTGGTTGATGGCTTGGTCCTGCAACCGATCCTTGCTTTACATTTTTTGTGTGTGTGTGTGTGTGTGTGTGGAAACCTTCATAAATGTATTGATTACATGCCGGCCCATGTGTACGAGCTAGCAGGGAAGACCATATCACCTTAGCTAGGGCTACAAAACAGTGGCAGCGGCGGCCGGAATCAAATCAGTTGGCACGGCGGCCAAAACATTCAGATAACATGGCCTACCTTTGATGATCTTGACTTGAAAACGAAGTCCATTCTCCTGTCCTTTCAGATGAATTGGTTGATTGCTTGGTCCTGCAACCGATCCTTACTTAAATGTTTTATGTGCGTTCGTGTGTGTGTGTGGACACCTTCTTAAATACAGTTGATTACATGCATGGCCCATGTGTACGAGCTAGCAGGGAAGACCATATCACCTTAGCTAGGGCTACAAAAGTGGCAGCGGCGGCCGGAATCAAATCAGTTGGCACGGCGGCCAAAACGTTTATAAAAAGGGCCTACCTTTGATGATCTTGACTTGAAAACGAAGTCCATTCTCCTGTCCTTTCAGATGAATTGGTTGATGGCTTGGTCCTGCAACCGATCCTTGCTTTACATTTTGTGTGTGTGTGTGTGTGCGTGTGTGTGTGGAAACCTTCATAAATACAATTGATTACATGCTGGCCCATGTGTACGAGCTAGCAGGGAAGACCATATCACCTTAGCTAGGACTACAAAAGTGGCAGCGGCGGCCGGAATCAAATCAGTTGGCACGGCGGCCAAAACATTCAGATAACATGGCCTACCTTTGATGATCTTGACTTGAAAACAAAGTCCATTCTCCTGTCCTTTCAGATTAATTGGTTGATGGCTTGGTCCTGCAACCGATCCTTGCTTAACATTTTTTATGTGTGTGTGTGTGTGTGTGTGTGGACACCTTCGTAAATACTGTTGATTATATGCTGGCCCATGTGTACGAGCTAGCAGGGAAGACCATATCACCTTAGCTAGGACTACAAAAGTGGCAGCGGCGGCCGGAATCAAATCAGTTGGCACGGCGGCCAAAACATTCAGATAACATGGCCTACCTTTGATGATCTTGACTTGAAAACAAAGTCCATTCTCCTGTCCTTTCAGATGAATTGGTTGATGGCTTGGTCCTGCAACCGATCCTTGCTTTACATTTTGTGTGTGTGTGTGTGTGTGTGTGGACACCTTCATAAATACAATTGATTACATGCTGGCCCATGTGTACGAGCTAGCAGGGAAGACCATATCACCTTAGCTAGGACTACAAAAGTGGCAGCGGCGGCCGGAATCAAATCAGTTGGCACGGCGGCCAAAACATTTATAAAAAGTGCCTACCTTTGATGATCTTGACTTGAAAACGAAGTCCATTCTCCTGTCCTTTCGGATGAATTGGTTGATGGCTTGGTCCTGCAACCGATCCTTGCTTTACATTTTTTGTGTGTGTGTGTGTGCGTGTGTGTGGAAACCTTCATAAATGTATTGATTACATGCCGGCCCATGTGTACGAGCTAGCAGGGAAGACCATATCACCTTAGCTAGGGCTACAAAACAGTGGCAGCGGCGGCCGGAATCAAATCAGTTGGCACGGCGGCCAAAACATTCAGATAACATGGCCTACCTTTGATGATCTTGACTTGAAAACGAAGTCCATTCTCCTGTCCTTTCAGATGAATTGGTTGATTGCTTGGTCCTGCAACCGATCCTTACTTAAATGTTTTATGTGCGTTCGTGTGTGTGTGTGGACACCTTCTTAAATACAGTTGATTACATGCATGGCCCATGTGTACGAGCTAGCAGGGAAGACCATATCACCTTAGCTAGGGCTACAAAAGTGGCAGCGGCGGCCGGAATCAAATCAGTTGGCACGGCGGCCAAAACGTTTATAAAAAGGGCCTACCTTTGATGATCTTGACTTGAAAACGAAGTCCATTCTCCTGTCCTTTCAGATGAATTGGTTGATGGCTTGGTCCTGCAACCGATCCTTGCTTTACATTTTGTGTGTGTGTGTGTGTGCGTGTGTGTGTGGAAACCTTCATAAATACAATTGATTACATGCTGGCCCATGTGTACGAGCTAGCAGGGAAGACCATATCACCTTAGCTAGGACTACAAAAGTGGCAGCGGCGGCCGGAATCAAATCAGTTGGCACGGCGGCCAAAACATTCAGATAACATGGCCTACCTTTGATGATCTTGACTTGAAAACAAAGTCCATTCTCCTGTCCTTTCAGATTAATTGGTTGATGGCTTGGTCCTGCAACCGATCCTTGCTTAACATTTTTTATGTGTGTGTGTGTGTGTGTGTGTGGACACCTTCGTAAATACTGTTGATTATATGCTGGCCCATGTGTACGAGCTAGCAGGGAAGACCATATCACCTTAGCTAGGACTACAAAAGTGGCAGCGGCGGCCGGAATCAAATCAGTTGGCACGGCGGCCAAAACATTCAGATAACATGGCCTACCTTTGATGATCTTGACTTGAAAACAAAGTCCATTCTCCTGTCCTTTCAGATGAATTGGTTGATGGCTTGGTCCTGCAACCGATCCTTGCTTTACATTTTGTGTGTGTGTGTGTGTGTGTGTGGACACCTTCATAAATACAATTGATTACATGCTGGCCCATGTGTACGAGCTAGCAGGGAAGACCATATCACCTTAGCTAGGACTACAAAAGTGGCAGCGGCGGCCGGAATCAAATCAGTTGGCACGGCGGCCAAAACATTTATAAAAAGTGCCTACCTTTGATGATCTTGACTTGAAAACGAAGTCCATTCTCCTGTCCTTTCGGATGAATTGGTTGATGGCTTGGTCCTGCAACCGATCCTTGCTTTACATTTTTTGTGTGTGTGTGTGTGTGTGTGTGGGAAGCTTCATAAATACAATTGATTACATGCTGGCCCATGTGTACGAGCTAGCAGGGAAGACCATATCACCTTAGCTAGGACTACAAAAGTGGCAGCGGCGGCCGGAATCAAATCAGTTGGCACGGCGGCCAAAACGTTTATAAAAAGGGCCTACCTTTGATGATCTTGACTTGAAAACGAAGTCCATTCTCCTGTCCTTTCGGATGAATTGGTTGATGGCTTGGTCCTGCAACCGATCCTTGCTTTACATTTTTTATGTGTGTGTGTGTGTGTGTAGGTGTGTGTGTGTGTGTGTGTGTGTGTGTGTGTGTGTGTGGACACCTTCGTAAATACTGTTGATTATATGCTGGCCCATGTGTACGAGCTAGCAGGGAAGACCATATCACCTTAACTAGGACTACAAAAGTGGCAGCGGCGGCCGGAATCAAATCAGTTGGCACGGCGGCCAAAACGTTTATAAAAAGGGCCTACCTTTGATGATCTTGACTTGAAAACGAAGTCCATTCTCCTGTCCTTTCGGATGAATTGGTTGATGGCTGGGTCCTGCAACCGATCCTTGCTTTACATTTGTGTGTGTGTGTGTGTGTGCGTGTGTGTGTGGAAACCTTCATAAATGTATTGATTACATGCCGGCCCATGTGTACGAGCTAGCAGGGAAGACCATATCACCTTAGCTAGGGCTACAAAACAATGGCAGCGGCGGCCGGAATCAAATCAGTTGGCACGGCGGCCAAAACATTCAGATAACATGGCCTACCTTTGATGATCTTGACTTGAAAACGAAGTCCATTCTCCTGTCCTTTCGGATGAATTGGTTGATGGCTTGGTCCTGCAACCGATCCTTGCTTTACATTTTTTATGTGCGTGTGCGTGTGGGTGTGTGTGTGTGTGGACACCTTCGTAAATATAGTTGATTACATGCTGGCCCCATGTGTGCGAGCTGGCAGGGAAGACCATATTACCTCAGCTAAAATGTCCTGCATTTTTTTTGTCCTCCTCACTCGGCGGGAACTTTTTCGCGGCTTCCATTGTGAAGTGAACCAACAAGCAACGCCAGTCAGTAGCTAGTTAATTGGCTTCTGATTGCGTTCCCACAGCGGGCAGAACTTGACATAAAGTTAGCGATAACAGAGCCCACCCATTTAGAGGGGTTAATTTTACCGTCAATGGAAATTAGTCTTTCATTGAATTACTCTTAATTTTCGCCCTCTGTAAATTCATAGTTGGACCACCAAACACAGAGCATTTACCTCCCAACAACTGAGGCAGCAAAATAGTTACTAAAGGGATTTTTTTTTCATTTAACTCTTCACATTCCAACACAAACTGAATAGGTAGGATTGAAGGGTTTATTTAAAAAACATTGTCTTTAGATTGTCAAATTATGAATTGATGAAATAAAATTAGAACAGATTACTTTAAAATATTTTTTGATTACATTAGGCCCTCGAGGACCCTGACAGTTCACCCCTGAGATTTGAGGCTCAGAACAAGTATATTTGGTTTGAGTGGGCGTCCAGCGCTGATAAAAAAAAACAATCCAAACTTATGGTGATGGAAACATTATTGAAACCCTCCCACTCCTGACTAATATCAGATGAATTGCCACTTAATTTTAATACTTAAAAATTCAAAATCCACCTCTGGAATTATTTGGGCGATCAGTGTTCATGTCACGATGAGAGCACGTTGCAGATAAGCCTGCTAACCGTTCATCAGCCCTCTGGTTGTCAACAGGACTAACTGTCAACAGATGGGGCCACCGCAGGAGAGGGTGAGCAGGGGGCTCAGACCCTGAACAGCTCTGTGTGAGACAGTGAGAGCAGTTCCATCTCCATCAGCACCACAAGATGGCTGACCACTCCAAGGCTTCCACCAATCAGAGCTCTCCCTAGAAAGGCTCGCTCCTCTCCACAGGAAAACCAAAGTGATCTTGATAAATACTCAGCCAACACTGACAGCAGACAGTCTACAAAAGATGTCAGGTGAAAGGTTAGAGGAGATGAAATGTACAGTTATCGGGAAGGAATCAGCCTTGAACGTTGAAAGAGTGGAGGAGAGATGGTAAAGGATAAGGCGGAACTACCATACCACAGAAGAAGACGTGGGCTTCACTTAAAATGGCCGGAATCTTCTCACTCTGAATCAGCCTTCATGAGGGTTTGAAAGTGCATCAATATTAGATGAAAGGAGCATTTGAGTATCGAAGTGGAGGTTTTTTTCAAGGTGCCATAGGTTCGCATCTTTGTGATCCCCGGAGCTTCAGTCAAGGCCATTAATATGCTCCCATCTATACCATGTGTATAATTCAGTTATGTTATCCATCTTTCATTAGCACATCCTATATGATGCTCTGCCCTGAGGTCCACCACCACCTGAGGCTGCTTCCGTAGGACTCCCAAACATGCCTAGGGAGACACACGCACACACACACACACACACACGGGCATACACACGTATATACACACATATAGCCGTGCACACACGCATGCACACACGCTTCACATGTATAAATGAGACAGGACTTCCTCCTGTGTGCTAGCTCCAAAGGACGTGTTAGTTCTTCGATCTGGGTTCTGATGGTTAGAGGGGAAGATGTAAGCAGGGTGGGAAACCAGAGTCTCTACGTTTGGTTAGTCCTCCGACACCTTCATCTACCCATCTCTCCTTCGCTATCTCGTGCTGACGGAAACTTGTGATGAATACCTGATTGGATGGGATGAATTTCAAATCAAGGTTAAACCTATGTGCCAGAGCTAAGCACCATCCCTTTGAATTAAATCTGAAGTGTAGCTTCAGTAGCAGTGGTAGCTATTGTGTTTGTTTAGTTTAGTTTGCTGTCAAGGTTTGGTTGTGTGTGATTTCTGATTTCCTTGCTAGGGTGAGTAATACTCTGGTGAGGCCTCAAATCTCTTCTGTTCCCCTCATCCTGTCTATCATCCCCTGCTTCGTTATTCGATTCAAATAAGGAAGGGGGAGGGAGAGAATAGCGGATGGATTCTCGGAATATCCCACTGAGACCAGATCTTCATTTCCGATGGTGTCCTAGAAACATAAATCTCATTATAATTTTGAACATCAAGACAAGCTACTTCGGAGTAACACAAAATTATGAGTAAAGATAAAAAAGATTTTAAAAATAAACATATTGGGGAAAAAATGGCAAACAACTTGGATCTATACATATGCATAGGCTGTGCTCGACAAGATGCAAGGATGGGTTGTAAAGGGGGGGAGGGGTAAATAAATAAATAACACCATGTGTGAGTGTTTGAAACTTTGCAAAAAATAATTAACGTAATTTTTTTCTGTCATAACTTGGGCCATAAGAAATCTTCCAGTTTCCCAAATTACTAATTAAATACAATGTATTGAACTGGTTGCCTAAGACACAGCCTGAAAAATGAACCTCAGATACAATTGGATGAAAAAAGAAAACAGCACAAAATAGATAAATTGTAACTACTAACAACAAACACAAAGGTTTTGTTCTGGTTTGAAGTGTCTGTAACAGACACAATGAGGTTTTAGAGACACAACGGAGCACATTGTCATCCATCGTATGCATCTAATGATTCTAATTAAAGGAGCCTCTTTCAGTTCCTCTTCTTTCCCCTTCACACCAGTCCTCAAAACTATGTTGGGTGTAATTTTTACATCTTATCCTAACGTCCTTCTTTATTCTTGAACAAAATCCTTATTTTCTAGCTGTCATGACTTTCATTTCAATTGTTCCAGCTAATTAATGAGCTGATGAGGGAGGGAGAGAAGGAAGGAAGAAAATATGACATTTTACATCTCTTTATCCCCAGTCTCTCTCTGGAGCCCACAGAGCTAGGAGTGTAGAAGCAATCCTCAAATGAGAAGAAAAAAAATCTGGTGATGACAGGATTAATTGAGGGTGTGACTTGTTTGCAAATGGGAGTTGGGTCTTCTGGATTCAAACAGACTAATCTGAAAAGAAATATTGCTTTATAGCATGTTCATATGTGAAACTCGAATATGTGGGATTTCAGTGTGTATGCAGTCTAGTCCTATGCATCTAGTCCTCCCATCCACTCCCCAGGAAGATACAATTGGACTGAGACAGATGTGTGCTGAAACCACCCTAACCATTTCAGTACGTCAGGTGACTTTAAATGACTTTACACGTTATTTATTTATTCAATCATAATAATGTATTTTCTTTTGGAGTAAAGGAGTTCCATCAGTCCCAGAAACTCCCCAGGGCACACAGATGTTTCACAGACCATATGGTGCCTGAAATCACCCTCAAACACTCACTGTCTGTTCTTTGTTCTGTCTCTCTATGTCTGTCTCTCTGTCTCTCTCCCTTTCTCTCTATCTGTCTCTCTACAACCTCTCTCTTTCTCTCTTTGTCTCTCTTTTTCTCTGTCTGACTCTCTTTCTATCTCTTTCTCCCTGCCTCCCTCACACATCCACCCCCTCTAATTGTTGACATGGTAACAGAGGCAGGCACAAAGGTGGCTAAATGAGCCTTACCAAGACGTGTTCAGCGAGCCCCTCTAAGTATGTTTACCTGTTACAAGGGCTGGAGTCAACACTGGATGTCCTCTCTGGTTGTGGATGATCAGCTATTTCTGGCAATATAATTCCCTACTGGGTCTCACATTCCTCCAGAACGTCAAACGGCTATTTTGCCCTTTAATGCTTTGTTCCTTGACGTCAGATCGTCTTTTGACCCCTGGACTGTGATATTAGAACCATGCAGTTCGTCTTTTGACCCCTGGACTGTGATATTAGAACCATGCAGTTCGTCTGCTTCCACACTCCACAGTGGTGGAAGGACCACGCCTCTCACCATCCCTGCCATCCTTTTCAGAAGGTGCTTCCCTCAAGCCCCACCTGGCTTTCTCTCTTGACCTGTGAGGGCTCAGACAGCAGCACTCTGCAGGACAAGGCTGCATGTGATACCGGTGAGTGTCTGATGTTATTGTTGACTCTGCTGAGCCTTGATTTTCTGATATGAAACATATATGATATACAGGATAATATATTATTATGCAAAATGTCATTATATCATACAAACATGAAAGATTTATCTGTTTACAGAAATGTACAAGAGACGAAATCCTTACTTTCTGTTCTTTAGAAACTTTATTGTAGTGCTGTGCACAACCCAAACTACTGGCCCGTCTATCCCAACAAAGTTAACTTGGCTTTTCCCCCCGGTGGGTTACAAATGGAATAATGTGTATCCTGATCAATGGAGCTGAGCTGCTTGGTGTCCTTCCAGTGAGTGGTATCTGTGGGGTTTGGAGGAGATGAGATGGCTCGGAGGAGTAGACACTAATGAGCAGGTCAGACCACGCAGCATGGTGACGGTGTCGCCGTTTCTCTGAAACCTGGGTAGTGTTGTTGCAGTCTGTCATTCATTTGGCCTTGTCCTGTAGACCAGTCATTCATCTTCCTCTCTCTGCAGTCTTGATCTCTGTCCCACTCTCTCACTCCCCACTCCACCCTTTCTCTTTCTCTCTCGTCGTCTCTCTCTCCTTCCATCTCTCTCTTCCTCTCTTTCCCTCTCTCTCCTTCCCTCACTCCCTTTCTCTCCCTTCCAATTCTCTCTCTCTCCCCGTGACCCTTTCTGCTCTCTCCATCTGTCTCTCTTTCTCCTACACCAACCAAGACACACGCACACGTTACCTCTCTCCACCGTAATTGGAGAGACACTTTCCAGTTTCATCAGTGGGCAATTACATTCAGGCGAGGCCTGAGACGACTACCACCCCTGCGGGTCCTGTAGATGAGAGCAGAGTGGGATCAAAGCCTTCCTGTTCGATAAATCACTCTGAGCACGCTCACACTCTACACTTGTTTGTTGACTCTGCCTGTCGCCCGGTCCATTCTGTCACAGAGAGAACAGTAACACGGTTCCAGAGTCAACTCCGACAAAGATCCCTGAGTTCACTAATCACGGTCAAAACTTCTGGATGGACTGTCCGACGTTGGTTTGTTTGTTCGTGTCAGATTTCTCTATTTCGGCGGCATCACACAAAGATAATTGTGTTCATGGAGATCAATGATTAAGTGAGACGTCACCTCAGACCACCCAGCCGGTAATGTCTCCAGTCCAAAACAGTCTCAGGTCTGTGGCGAGCATGAATCACGTTCTCTTTACCATCCCGTCACTCTCTCTCTCTCTTCTCGTCTCTCTCTCTTTCTTTCCTCATCGTTCCAGTGTTTTGAGAAAATACTAATTTATTTCACCAGTCTATGCATTGATAACTCACAGGTTGAACCATCAACCAATTTCAATAACAAGTCTTTCTGTAATGTGACAGTTTGAACACATTTCCCCTCAACTCATTGGTGTGTGCAGGAGTTGGTGAGGATAATATGCTATCAACATTGTCACCAAACACAAGGTCACTGTGTTGTGTGTCACACCAGTGTTTTTTGTTGCTGTTGTTGCTGCCCCTAAACTGTTGGTATATCTGCTTTGCCACAATGACCTCATATCCTGTTTGCACAGGTTTGAAATGTACAGATGCGTCTCGTAAGTGTGCCTATACACAGAGACAAGCAGAAATGCTAAGTGACATATTTAGTTACCTTTGTTTTACGAGTACTTGATCCAAAATGACACTACACAGGAACCCTGGGATAGAGAGAGAGTGGGGGTGGGGGAGACACGAGAGAAATAGGGAGTGAGGTACTGTAGAGGGAGAGAGAGAGAGAGAGAGAGAGGGAGACCCAGAGAGAGAGAGAGAGAGAGAGAGAGAGCGGTTTATCTTCCAGTTCCAGACTTCACCACTAACAAGGCCACAATGTTCCTAATTTAGGTGAAAGAAAAGTCTCTTACCTCCACTCTCCTCTTCTTCTCTCTCCTCTCTCCATCCAACCCCACTCTCTCCCTCCCCCCCCCCCCCCCCCTCTCTCTCTCTCTCTCTCTCTTTCTGTCCCTTTCTCTCCTCTCCTTTTTAAGATCATGTTTTGTAGTGTGTGCTACCAGCCAGGCTTTAACCTTATTCCTTATGCTCTCATGGCCTGAGGGCAGAAAGAAAATGGAGGATCCTGTCAAAGCTGCCCTCAGTGCTTGGAAGAGGCTTTCTCTTCCACCAAACAAACCCAAAACACAGCATCGGAGAAGCCATCACGCTGAGCTGGCCAGAGAAGTGAAGGATCACTCAGGGGGAACAAAATGCGGGAGACCATTACAGCCTGTTTACCTATCCGGAAGAGGACAAGAGGGGAAAACGAGGTCACTGTGAGAAGAAAACCTATCTCGTCTCGGAGTGCGACAAGAGCGGAGAGAGAAGGCACAAGCTAGAAAGAATAATTGTGTGTATCTGCTCAAGTGAGATGGAGAGCCTGTGCATGGTTCGTTAAACTGTATCATTACATGGTTTGCGATATTCTGCATCATGTCGTTGACATGCATAAACTGCACACAAACACACTGACATACACACGTACATGCATGCCCACACATGCAGTGCACACAAAAAACAGACACACACACATGCACGGGTACAGGATTAGAAACCTGGTTGTCTGTTTGTTTACTCCATTCAACTGTTGGAGGATGGACAAGTTCTCGATAAAACAGATTATTGCATTAATGGCATTGTTTGTACTTTTCAAAATCACTGGACATCACGAGGGGAGTTTGAGAGGTTGGCTTGATTCGGGCACAATAAGCTTATCTGATTGCTGGTAATGGTTGTAATGGTCACCATGCAAGGTCCACCCTGCTCTGCTGCCCATGGGAGGCGGGTCAGACAAACCAAGCATGGAAAACCACACGCCTTGCGTGCTGGAGTGGAAATGTCTGCTTGCTGGGAGCAGAGAACCAATGAGAGAGGATCCCCCTTCTCCCCCCCCCCCCATCCTACACACACTCACACCCTCACACACAGACACACACACATAAACACACACACACACACTCTTTCACACACGCTTACCCAAACACACACTCGGAGGATATTTGCATCTTTACAAGGATCTTGTTATCTGTGTTTCCTCTAGCACACACGCATGAAGATGATTCATCTAAATGCACACCAATTACACATGCATGGACACACGTGCACAAACACACACACACACACGCACAGTTAGTCACACGTAGATACACACACACACCATCAGAAACACACTGAGATCCCACTCAGTGGAAAGCATGTCCTGCAGGCCTGTGGACGGAGCTGTTAGTCATCAGCTGGGACCAGGCCGACCACCACACACATTCCAGCAGGGACTTTTAACACCCTGCTCCTTGCCCTACAGCTAACCACACAAACACACAGAGACTCACATGCACACCTTCACACTTCACACACACACGTTCACAACTCTGTGACACGCACTTCTACACACATCATCCAACAAACAAATCTACTCTGTCTGTCCTTGCTTACGTACACCGAGTGTAGTCCACAACAGACACTCTCTTTCTCTGTCTCGCTCTCCATCTCTCTCCCCCTCTCTCTATCTCTGTTGTCGGTATCACCAGCTGTCCTTTGCTCTTGCCAAGCTCAATAACATTAGGTGTTGGAGGAGGAAACCTAAACTTGGCCTGACCTTACCCAGATCTCCACAGCAGGCCTCAGGCTGTCTGGCTCTGGCTCTGCTGTCTTCATTCTCTCTCATGCCCGTGGCCTTGATGGGTCATGAGATCACCTAGCAACACGTAAATAGAGACATAGGTTACTGTTTCAGGTCGTTGCTGAGGTAAAATATGAAAGCTACCTCTGGCAAAATTTAGTGGGATATTAGATGAAGTTATTTTACATTTAGATGATGAGCTGTAGATATAAATATTGGAACTGAAGTCTCTCTGCTGAGCTCTCCAAGGTCTCTCGCCCCTCCTTACACAGATGACCTCACTTCAGTTGATTGTTGTCGTTCACCCTGGCCATTGCTTGATCTGAAAAGAAGACAAGCATTCAGGATCTCTGAATCAAACTATAGCTTTCACTTTTTTCTATTCATTATTCATCTGTCCGCTCATTTTAATACACTGATACAGTAAGAACAAGCTATTTTCTACAACATGGCCTAAGTACAAAACAACATGAAAACAAGCGATGAAAAACAATATAAAGAAAGGTATCAACAATAAATATTAATTTAAATCAGAAATTGAAAGTGAAAGTCTCAAAACAGTTACCAATAATGCTGTCAGGACTTGAGGAATAGAGAAATTATATCTTATCTTTACAGCCCTGCACCCAAAGTAGTTTCCTGAGTAACATCATCCCTATCTTCTCTAGAAAGAGGTGCATCTTCTCTCACTCTAGATTGCGTTACAACTCTCTCTCTCTCTCCCCCCCCTCTCTCCTAGAAACAGCAACAGCTTCCCTCCCTTTTCTAGATAGATTTACAGCTTTCCTTTACACTCCAGAAAGAGTCACATCTCTCTCTCTCTCTCTCTCTCTCTCTCTCTCTCTCTCTCTCTCTCTCTCTCTCTCTCTCTCTATCTCTCTCTCTCTCTCTCTTTCTCTCTCTCTCTCTCTCTCTCTCTCTCTCTCTTTTGTCCAGACAGATTTACAGCTTCCTTCTCTTCTCCGGAAAGCGCTCCGGCACGCGTTCCCGGGTTTCTTCTCCTCATCTGTACGCCGGTCTCCATGTCCGTCTCGTTTGTCAGCTAAATGGAACGGCGTCGGGGAGTGACAGCGCGGTCTCGGCCCCCAGAGTCCCCATCCATCAGCCCCAGCCACTCCGCCGCCACCAGGAGGAGACGGGGACGCGGCACGGGGACGTTCTTGAGAGACCCGACACCTCTCCCTCCGTCCCCCATTGAAATCACTCTCGCTAATGTTTCTATTAATTATCCCGCAGGGGTGACATTAAAAGTTAGCAGGACGCGCTGTTCGTTCTGTGCAAGTGCAGTAAGCTTATTAAAGAATCGAAGTGTATAAGCTTGAGTCATTCTTTTACTGATTCGGCAACCTTCCTCACTTACACACACACACACACACACTCACACACACTCACACACACACTCACACACATTAACCCTGAGGGGAAGGATGTGAGCAGTCATGACTAGAGTGGCCTAAAGCTTTTAAAGCTTTTATCTATGAGTGCCTCAAGCAACTGACACGGATAACAGACACCTGGCAGAATGATGTCCTCCACCGAGAACAACACAGGGGTGGAGGTATCCAAGCAACGCTGTGACATGTGTTCTTGGAAAGGTTTATTGAGAACATGGCACGTCATCATAAGCCAGGCATGGGTTTTACCTGCATTACGTGCTTTTGAAATGTTGCAAACTGGCGCTTTTTTAAGCCTGACCTATTTACTGTAGGCCGCGCCCATGGTCTCTGTTCTGAAACAGAACAACAAATCACGATTTGTTGAATTTCTTTGACTTTCGCATTGCTTTGAAAATCCATGGGCTTTATTTGCAAGTCTCAGTCCTGTGTGGTATTTTTAACCACGTGTGATTTAGCCTAACTGCCACCACTAGGAGAGTGCTTTGTGGAGCTTCTGTACCGCTGTATGTGTTGTTGACAGTTTGCAGGGCACAGAGAACGAGCTGGAAGAGAATGAGACAGAGCCTGGAGAGGACCCACTGTGGAGGGAGCCTGGAGCCCCAGGACTGGGAGGTATGTTACCAGGAGAGAGAGAGAGAGAGAGAGAGAGAGAGAGAGAGAGAGAGAGAGAGAGAGAGAGAGAAAGAGAGAGAGAGAGAGAGAGAGAGAGAGAGAGGGGGGGGGTAGAGAGAGAGGGAGAAAGGGGGCATAGAGAGAGAGAGAGAGAGAGAGAGAGAGAGAGAGAGAGAGAGAGAGAGAGAGAGAGAGAGAGAGAGAGAGAGAGAGAGAGGCGGGGGGGGGGGGGGGGGATAAAGAGAAAGAAAGCACAGTGGGAGAGGGGATGGGATACAAAGACAAGGCAACAGGGCTAAGTTAGAGAGGAACAAAAGAGGATAGGGAGAGCTGGGGAGTGAGAGACAGAAAAAAGGAGAGATATAAAGAAAATGAACACAAAGCAGAGAGAAATACAGAGAGAAGAGAGAGGGAGAGAGAGAGAGAGAGAGAGAGAGAGAGAGAGAGAGAGGTGGGCTCCCATCTGGTCTCTGGACGTTTGAGGTTTCAAACCTCCCAGCTAGAGCCAAAGGTGGCTTTCAAACAGCAGAGCAGGTCTGTTTAAGCATGCAGACGACTTTCCCTCTCACCAGCACACACAATCTCTGATCCTCCACCCCAAGTGGCGCAAAAAATATAATTAGTATGTAACCGTTTAAAACAGTATTAATATTCATTGAATTGGCATTTTGCACTAATGCAAATCACACCAGATGGAAAGTTCACTCCTGACTAAGGTTTTTTTAATTCTTTTTTTTTTTTTGTCTAATATTCAAAACCAGAGCAGAGTAAAAAAAAGATGCTTCTTTGGAGGGGTTGGAGTTTCTCCTTTGAAACTTTTCTGAGAGGAGAGAGAGGAGAAAGAGAGGAGAGAGAGGATAAAGAGAGGAGAGAGAGGAGAAAGAGAGGAGAGACAGGAGAAAGAGGAGAGATAGGAGAGAGGAAAAAGAGAGGAGAGAGAGAGGAGAAAGAGGAGAGAAAGAGGAGGGAGAGAGGAGAGAGGAGAGAGAGAGGAGAGAGAGGAGAAAGAGAGGAGAGAGAGGAGAAAGAGAGGAGAGAGAAGAGGGGAGAGGAGAGATAGGAGAGAGGAGAAAGAGAGGAGAGAGAGAGGAAAAAGAGGAGAGAAAGAGGAGGGAGAGAGGAGAGAGAGGAGAGAGAGAGGTTGTGTCTGTGTCAGTGAGCTCCCTGTTCGACCAATTATTACGGTCCAATTCACTTTCTGAGACGTCAGCGTAGCAGCCAGAACTGCCTACTGTTACCCGTTAACCCAATTTCTCTTTCTTCCCCTTAACACTCTCGAAGTCCAGAATCTGCTGAGGCACGTGTTCCGACATCCACTCACCTGCCACAGGTTCAAATGACAAAGACATTTTTACCTGAATGCAAAAAGAAATGAAATAACATAGATTCACTTCCAGCAATGGTCTGGTTTGAAGGAGGGGGAGGTGGTTTGGGACACTCTTACCTGTCGCTGTGTTCTTCAACACAGTTCCTTCTTCTATTCTTCAATTCGAGTCTGTTTTTGTCGTGTGTTCTGCTTTGTCCTTGCAAGTCTCCTCTACCTGTAGCAGATACTATCAGAGGATGACCTGTCAGTTCCCCCAGTGTTCCTGAGAGCGGCCTGACTGAGTTACGACTGCCTTGTTAGCATCTGAAAGCCTCCCCTTGAACCACAAGCACTGCACAGCAACGTCATCTCAACCAGGCATCTCTCCGTCTCCATGTATGAAATCTGGATTCACATCTTGAAGCCCACCTGGAATGTTCCAGTCGTTTCCCCGAGAGCGGATCACCTGTGATGGATGGAGGAGAGAACGAGCTGTCACACCGGACCAGGCCGACGAGGGCTCCGGTGTCGTCCGCGGCAGATAACCTTGAAGTGCGCATTCAGATCACGCCGCATGGACCCACCTCCACCCTCCCCCGCCCCTCCCTCCCCCCCTTCACGTCATGCTGCCTTGTCAAAAACGTTTTTCATTCCTTCCATCTGACCCAACCCTGGCTGTTGCGCAACATCAACACAATGAGACGAGAGCGAATGTACGCACAAGTTACGGTATGTCTGACCTTTCTCGGAGCGGAGAAGGTTATTCCGCACAATGCACGGCAGTTCCCTGTTTAATTATTGTGATCGAAGCCTTGGTTGGAATCAATAGGCTTTTACAGTGATTCAATGCTGGATCCAGCTGAGGGAATGAAAAGGAGGCACCAAGAATGGGAGTTTAATATCTGGATGTGAAAAGATTAGATGGACGTCTCTTGTGAAAACATACTCCGACTCGTAGAAACGAGGAAGAAGCCTGTCCTTTTCACATCCCACCCCACTCCTTAGGTCATGTCTTGGTTCTTTCTCTGGTTCCTTAGGTCACCTCTCCTCTAATTTCAGTGTCTCCTACCCTGCCTGTGATTGACCTCCCCAGCCCTGATTGACAGCACCTGTTTTAAATCCAGCCCCAGTGTATTTAGCCCCTGTGTTTCACTCTCTCGTTGCTAGTTTGTCTTTGTACCTCGTGTCATTCCCTGCCTAGTCTTCTGAATCCAGTAAAACCTTTTTTGGACGTGCTTTTGAGTCCACCACCTATCGCCATTACAGTCCTTAACTGCGCGTTGACGGACGTGTGGTCTTGAGAGAGCTGGGACGAGGACTTGGGTGAGGATGGGTCCCTGGCTGACACAGAGAGCCATCTGTAGCCGTACTCCTCTGATCTTCAGAGGTCAGGCGCCTAGGCGGCTTGCTGCTCCTACAGGAGTTAAGTCATCATCAGCCGTCAGCACCTGCACCCGTGTCACCAGCGGCTGTTGAAGAGAGAGGGGGCCATCTGGAGGGGGGAGGGGCGCACCTCGTGCCCTCCTCGACCTCTGACCTGTGACCCCCAGCACAGCGAGGTGGCGGGCGATGGCTCGAGGAGGTCGGGCGGTCGGGGCGAGAGCGGAGGGAGGGAGGGAGGGAGGGAGAGAAAAAGAAAAAGAGGCTGCGTGGACCTAGCGGGAGCAGGAAGGCGGCCTGTGGAGAGGGCAGTGGTTCAGCAGTGGTTCAGCAGTGGTTCAGCAGTGGTTCAGCATTCTCCAGTCCCACCGTCAGGCTCTCTGATGAGTGCGGGCGGGAGAGTGGACACAGCAGGACACAGGGGAGGTGCTGGGAGAACCGAAGCCCGCGTGCAGTGAGGGAAACATACACACACCTTCACACAAAAATACACTATACACACACACGCATTGTAAACAAGGCGAGGGACTGTTGAGCCCTGAGTGCACACAGCATGGATGGAGGGATGGAGGGACGGAGGAAGAGATGCAGAAGGGATGACCGACTAAGGCGGTGGAGTGGGGGGTGGAGAATAGAGGGAAGCAAATTAAGTAAAAAAAGGATAGGAGACAAATGGGTGGGTTGTGGGGATGGGGGGTGGTTAGTTCACGGTAGCCACTACGCAGGGAGAGAGGGATGGAGGGATGGATGGAGGAAGAAGGGATAGATCCAGGATGTCAGCAGATGGCTCAAGACGAGAGCACAGTGGGGAGTGTGGCGTGGAACGGAGACGCCTCGTAGCAGGAGTTTACTGACTAGCTGCATGCCAGCCCTGCTCACATCAACCCCTGGTAATTGCTTTGCATCTCATGCATCTCATTGACAACAAATGCCCACACACTACACCCCTCTCCCACACCATGCAGAGAACGCTCTCTCTCTCTCTATCTCTCTCTCTCTCTCTCTCTCTCTCTCTCTCTCTCTCTCTCTCTCTCTCACACACCCCCGTAGCCCCCTCAACTCATCACTTCACACCAAATTACACACACACACTCACTAACACGCAGAAGCATTGGCATATTTCGACAAAAATGCTTTCAAACACACACACACACATAACACCCACATCCCTACACCCCTCAACACATCACCTCACACCTAATTACCTCCGAGAGCCCCCCAGTCATGACGACACACTGTATCATACCAACCATTCCTCTACACACACACACACACACACACACACACGCACACACACACACACACACATTATCCATCTGCCCATCACTCCCGGCAGATGACACCCAGTGCAGGATTCACAGGTAGATCAGCACAGCCATGAACTTTCACCTTGTAAATCTACCATTCGTTGGCCGGGGCCATAAGAGCAACGACTAACCACAGTTCCTCCTGGTCTCTGTCTGTCTCTGTCTGTCTCTGTCTCTCCACCTCCCTCTCTTTCTTCATGCATACTGTATGTCTGTGTGTGTGTGGGGGGGGGGGGGGGTATAGAGGGGGCAGGTGTTCTGGTGAGAGGGAGGGGGAGTGTGCCCACCCCCCAGGGGAGGGAAGGAGCGATGGACGAGAGGAGAACAGTGGCATTTAAAAGTGAGAGAGGGAGGGAAGTGAGATGGGAGAAGGGGGAGAGGGGGAGGGGGAGAGGAAGGATCAGGAGAGGGTTTGCCCCCGGGGAGAGAAGAGACACGTTTGGTGCGCGCCACTGAGGTGGAAATGTGTGGACGAGTGCCGATGGCTCTAACAGTTCAGGGTGGCGAAGTGCCCCCCCCCTTCCCTCAAACCCCCTCCCCCCTCACCCCACTATCGCCATCGCCATGGAGACGCTGCGCTGTTTGTTGACAGCCTGCGGTGTCTGTGTTGCAGCTGGGAGCTGAGGGGGTGAGACAGCACAGCAGCAGAGACACGGGGGGAGTGGGGGGGAGGGAGGGAAGGAGCGGGTGGAGAGAGGGATAAGGGGAGGGAGGGAGGGGGTGGAGGAAGGGAGGGGGTGGAGGGAGATATTGGGGGAGGGAGGGATGAAGAGATGGGGGAATGGTGGAGTAGAGAAGAAGGTATGAAAAGATGGAAGGATGGATGGCAGGATGAAGGACTGAAGAGAAGGAGGAGAAGGAGGAGGGATGGGGTCTTGGCCTGATGGGGTCAGGAAGGTCAAAGGTCAAAGGTCAAGGATGTGGAAATGAAAGCCTTCTAATGTATCAGTTGTACAATATATGTGGTCCTCTGTGTGTGTGTGTCTGTGTGTGTGTGTGGGGTGCCTCTGAGTGTGTGTCTGTGTGTTTGTGTGTCTCTGTGTGTGGGTGTCTGTGTGTGTATATGTGTGTCTGTGTGCTGCATGCGGATGTGTTAGTGTGTGTGTGTAGTGCACGTGTCACAGTGGGCACATTTGCATGTTCAGTGAGCACACCTGATCATTTGGGTGTCTCCCCCCCCCCCCCCCCCCTCTCCCCCAGCCCCCC